>NC_051215.1:7804500-8042000 GCF_015220715.1 Pygocentrus nattereri
TTCAACTAAATATCTACTAAACCGTCATTTTCTTTAACTCTACACCTGGCTCTAATCCTAACCCTGACCTTAACCTCAACCTAGACCCTAAACCCAGCACTCACCATGGTCCTAGCCCTAACCCTGGTCCAAATCCTAACCCTAACCCCACCACTGTTTAGTTTCAATAGACAGTTTGATAACAATTTGTACATCTGTAGATCATCTATAGGGGACTATAGTGGACCATCCAAATTGAGTGAGACCATGTAAAGTGTTTACATCTTACATTAACTTACAAATGTATAGACATTTAGCATATGTGAATTTTGATTCTTTCAGCAAGAACTTTAAAATGTATTATAAAAGCAAAGGTTCTTGAATGGTTCTTTACTTGGGTGTACAGTTCTATGAGTCTTTAGCCTTTACAATATATGGAAAAGTTTCTTAATACTCATGTATCTTTTATGTAACATTGGTTCTTTGAATGGATCCTTAGGAGCTCATAGACATTGCTCTAAAGAACCCCTGAATCCCTGAGGTGTTCCAAGTCCAGTTTTGAAATATTTAAATTCCATTTTTAATACTGTACAAGCTCTAATACTATATGTAATTGATTGACAAATGGTAGAGTGAGCATTAAACTGAACCTTCTCTCTACCACCTTGAAAAAAGTGGTATGTTGACTGATCAGTTTACAACTTTCACTCATAATTGTGTCAGTGCAATATATATTATTGAAAGTGCTGTGATGCTCAGACTTCAAGTAAATAAGTAAATCCACTGCCGCTCTTCAGTGCAGTTAAGACCTTACCACTACAATACATCTGTAAAACTGGGCCATGGCCATTCCACAGGAACGTAATGAAGATGGCCATAATATACAGGATGTGTCTACAAAAAAGAAGGATGTTGAGGTTTTAGATCTTGTTCTGGCACCCTGTCATTAGACGTAAAGTCTGAATATAGTTCAGTCAAGCTGTTAGTTTGCATAAGATGAGCTTCTTTCGTTCTTATTACTGACAGGAAAAGGAATGCAGGTGCAGCGCTCGCACCAGATACGGAAACGTCTTCACCCTCCATGAGAACAGAAGATTTCCTTTTAAGTAGCCCCCCACCCCCCCAACCCCCACCACCCAAACCACTGAGATAGAGAGATGCAGTAGGAACGTTACCCTCAAGTCATACGTATGCGAGAAAATGATAGCTAGCGGCTGGAGGTGATCTCGAGATTATTTGATTTGGCTATTTTGACTCAGAACTGTTACACAGTAATAGACAATAGTTTTTCTGTTCTTATGTTTGAAAATAGCCTGAGAATTTTATTGTGGCCAAAAATGTAGCATATACTTTTATTCCAACTACTGACTGTTATTATAGCAAATTCTGATTGATTTTTTAATTTTAAGGTGTCAACTTCCATTATAGTCTCATTCAAAGTAGTGGGTGTACTAGCAAAATAAGCCAAGTAAGCATAGTAATGTACAAAAACACTATTAGCTACAGGCTAATAAATGAGGTCCTATTGTCAGGATATCGCAAGTTAGTTGGTATCTGTAGATGGGAGTCCAAGAAAGCATAATTGGACCTTCCCCATCACTTGCCTCAATGCTAGCCAGTATGTTAACTTATATAACAGAATTGGCACATAGAGTTCTGCTGCAAACGTGTTGAGCTCTCTAGTTATTGGCAGTTTAAAAATATGTGAGTGATGAGTCATGTGTCTCAGAGAAAGCACATGGACATCTTCACCCTGCAAGCTTGGTAGAATTGTATGGTTAGGCGAGACCTAGCTAGCATTGGAATCATCCACAACTAGGTTCTACAATAATTATAATAAATACGAGTAAATATATTAGTTATTTACAATAACTCTGAGAGTGCTTCAGGGTTTTTTCGTATTAGTTCATAGCTCGACGAGGAGTGAGGGTGGGCCTTTTTTCCCAAGGCTGTTAAGACATGGGTTTCAGTATTTTTTCCATACTTTTCTTTGGTCTTCCAATACTTCACATGTATTTGTTATAACAGCCCAATGCGCATCCTCATCACTTTTAAGTGGGTATATGCAAATCCTAGTGGTTTCTCAGTGGGTTTACAGTGTATTACCCAGACTACACTTCACTGTAAGACCAGCAATGTGTATTTCTTTAGCTGTGCAAACACCAACTGCCTTCATTCCTCATATTTTCTCCATTGAAAAGGCCATTGGTATCAGCATGTCATGACCCGAGTGAGCAAATATGAATCTCCACTGCTGAAACACGCAGCAGGCAAATCAGTCGGCCCCAAACAATTGCTTATCTCAGACTTATTCAAACTGCCAGTGAACCAAGTTAAACTCTTCATGCTCCACTGCAGGATTGATTCCAGCCTGTTATTGAACACTTATCAGCACCATTTATAGATGTTAATACAAATATTTACAGAGCGGCTGGGAGGGAGCCCAGTCTGGACATGGACAGCAGATATCAGGTTTCAGCCCTGCCCTGTACACACACACACACACACACACACACACACACACACACACAAACTGTACATGTACAGTGCCAGTCAAAAGTTTGGACGCACAGGATTGCTTTGACATTTTAAGCATCTTTGACAATGACACAAGAAAAAAAACCTTCTGGCATTATTTATTATTCATAAAAGAAGCCTACATGAAAACCCATCATGCTAGCCACCTTGAAGAAGATCCACATAAACATATCGTCACCAACAATCTCCAAAATGGTAACTGTTTAAGAGAAGGAAAAATATTGTTCATTTTTAATGGAAGATAAAGATGTCATTCAAAGCAATTTGGGACTATTTCAGCTGATCCATTCCTCATGAAATGTTTCAACTCATGAAAGAAAACAACGACAACAATGGAGATGTTCTGACATGACATTGGTGAGGTTCTCAAATTCTTGTTTTGGAAAGAAATTGATACATACACACCAACTTCACAATTTAGAGGGAGAGAGAGAGAGAGAGAGAGGGAGCGTGAGAGAGAGAGTGTAAAGGAAGGAAACAGGGCATATCAGCTGGTTAATCAGTTTTGCGAGTGAGGGTGTAAAGACTGTGGAACAGTCCGTTGAGCAAAATCGAAATATGGCTGCTTTGAGCATTCTCACATCATGCAATGGAGCGTAAGAGTCATTTGGAGCAACAACACATTCTTATATTGACTAAATAGTCAACACTGGCTATTTACAGCCTCTTTCTATGTGGTTTCTAATTAGCTTTACGTGACACGCAACAATAAGACGTTTATAATATAGTTACATTACAGGCAAACGGTGTGAAATCAACACTGACTTTGCAATAAACATGAAAAGCTTATCTTTTCAATAGATAATGAACATGAATAGGTTATAAACCTAAAGGGTTTGTCTGCAGCAATAGTGTCCAAATAACTATAAGTGTGGCTTTTTCTATACAATATGTTGGAGTAAGATGTACAACACTGCAACACCCTGTGGCTTCTTTATAACATATCTGTCAATAAGCTTGAAGTATTGGATTGATATTTGGTAAAATGGCTTATTTGTAAAAAAAAATTTGAAACTATAACAACTTAAGCTTCTGGCTCTTTATTCAGTTATTTATCTTAAGACTTATTGTTCAGTAGTTATTATTGATTAGAACATACTAACACAACTAATATTGAAGGTATGCAGTTAGGACAGTCACTAGTCTTTACTGAGAGGTAAACCAAAACACACACACACATACACACACACACACACACACACACACACACACACACATACAGTATGTGTACTACAATAAAACTGCCAGCTTATTTATAAACATTTGTTGCATTCAGTTGATGCATGGCTGGGATGATCTATTAAAGACAAGATTTAATAGATTTTTAATAGATTTGTGTCACAAACTTCTTTTAAATCTTTTTAAATGAGAAAATACATGAATAAGAATAAACATCACATATTAGTCACATTTTATTTTTGCTCTGATTGAACAAATCAGTTATAAACACTCAAACCACTGAACCACACTATGACTAAGTGAGCTCGCAGAGAAATCAAAGATAAAGAAAGCCTTGTGCATCTTTTATATGGTGATAGAAAATGTGGTACTGCCAGCAAGACATTTGGTTTCAACAAGTCAACAAGTTCTTCAGCTGTCTGGTTCCTATCACCACTGCTGTGAACAATTCTTACTCTGCAAGCTTCTCCAGAGCGGAACATTTTGCATCTGACCACTCTGAATTACTTGGTTTACATCTTATCCATTAATTATACAGAAATTCTGAAAACATGTGGAATTCCCCTTTAATAGCTTAGAAGTGTTTGCTTGTCAGGGTGTGTAAGAGTGTGTTGACTCCAGGCATGTATTGAGCGTGTGTCTCCCTCGTGAACCCCTCCATTTGCTGTCTGTCTGTATTGTGGTTATGATATCATGATGAGAAAAACGCTGCATTCCTCTCTAAGTGCCCCCCGCCCCGCATCAAATATTCATACAGCCCAAATCAGGAGGGGCCGGAGGGCCAGTGGGGTAGAGGGGCAGAGGCCCAGCCAGCTTGGCCTTACTAAGTTTAACTGACTGTCTGACAGTCAGACTTTAACTCTGCACAGGAGCTTCCCAGATCATCACACCTGGACATGTAGACAGGAGCGATGAAGCCCCTTAAACTACATTTCAGTCTCTCATGATTATAAATGCGATTGTTTTTTACAGCAGATACTGAATAATAATGCTCTTCTTTTCTTTATCTCATTCTCTTTTTCTTTTCCATCTCTTTTTTTCTCTCTCTCTCAATCTCTCTTATATCTCCCTCATTTTTCTTTATTTGCTCCTCTCTCTCTCTCTCTCTCCCTCTTTCTCTCTTCTTCTCTCCCTTTCTTTATCTCATTCTCTTTCTTTCTCTCTCTCACTCACTTTTTATCCTTTCTCTCTCCATCTCTCCTTCTTCCCTCTCTTTTACACGCTCTCTTTTTCTCTCATTTTTTTTCCTCTTTGCTCTTTTTCTCTTCTCTCTCTCTCTCTCTCTCTCTTCCTGTCTCTTTCAATCTCTCCCTATTTCTCTTTCTCCATTCTGTCTTTCTATGAATTTCCTCCTCTCTTCCTGTAATACTCTCTCGCTTTCTCCCTATCTCTGCCTCTCACTTTTATCCTTTCTCGCTCCATCTCTCCCTCTTTCTTTCTCTTTTTCTCTGTTTCTCTTTCTTTCTCTTTGCTTTCTTTTTCTCTATCTCTCCATCTCACTTTTTACCCTTTTTTCTCTCTATCTCTCCCTCTTCCCTCATTCTTTATCTCCCGCTCATTTACACTTCCTTTCTCTTCTTCCTCATTTTCTCTCTTTCTCTTTGCTCTTTCTTATTCTCTATCCGTCCCTTTCTCTCTCTTTCTGTATTAACTCTCTTGTAGTCTCTCCCCATCTCTGTTTCTTTTCCCCTTTCTCCCTGTCATACTCTCTCTTTCTCTCTCTCTCTCTCTCTCTCTCTCTCTCTCTTTCTCTCTCTCTCTCTCTGAACAATGGTCATCGGTGTACGCTGCTGACTTCACCTTGATCCTAAAACGAGTGAGAGTGGCACTGAAATGGACAGAGCGGTAAAAAGAACAGATACATCACCCCGGGGGTAAAGGAGCGAGGCTTGATATATTGCCCATGGGCGAGGGAGAGAGAGAGGATGCGCAAAATCCATATCAGAGCGTCCATTGTGCCCTCAGTATCAGTATAAAATATTCAAATATCTGCCCATTACTCTGCATTAAAAACCACAGAATGTTCGCATGTTCCTCACACATTGCACTGATAGTCACATTAAATGCCCCCATTAGAGTCCTGCATGTATGATGGAGTGTGTGTGCATGTGGGGGGTGGTGTGTGTGTGTGAGTGCATGTGGGAAGACCTTTGGCTGTAAGGATTTTATTGTAATCATGTTGAGGCAGTGCGGTTAATGTTCTAGTTCACTGTCTGTGACAAAAACATCTACCACCCACACACACATACCAGCAATTCTGCATTTATTGAAGTCTTTTTTGATAAGTCCCTTATCACAACATTACACCCTTTATGCATGCACAGCGCTGTGCAAAAGTCAGAGACCACACTTTCAAGTCCAAACTGTCGATCAGTACAAGGTATGATAACACTTTATTCAGAGCGGTTCTCTGTAGATGATTAATAAGCTCTTAACAGATTATCAGTAACACATCAACACCATATGAGTGAAGTAGTAGTAGTGAAGCATCTGAATACACTGAAATATCTTGTAGATGTTCTGGTAATACATTACTTACATTAAGTAGATGTATTGTTAATATGTTACTTCCATTACGCAAAACCTAACCTTACCCAACATTACCCAACACCTAATCCTAACCCTGGCCCTAATCCTAACCCTAAACTTAATCTCAACCCAACACCTAATCCTAACCCTAACCTTAACCTCATCCCAGAACCGAATCTTAACCTTAACCTCATCCCAGAACCTAATCCTAATCGTAACCACAAACCAAAACCTAACCCAAGTCCACTGTCCACTGACTGTTTGTTTCATCTAAAAAGGACCACTCAGAATAAAGTGTCACCCATAAAGTTATCATTGTTATTAAATTAATTATTCAAGTATAAAAAAAGCAACAATGTATATTTAAAACAATACTTTTCAGTAAAGAGTTTTCCAAATAAGATCAAGCTCATTAAGTAATGCTTAATGTCTAGCCTAACTAAAAGTCTAACTTCTGGTGATTGTCTTGAGATTTCAACTAAGAGTGGAGTTCAACTTTCTCCTATCTCTCAAAGAGGAAAGCTGTAAATACTGTTTATTCAAGATGCTTATTTAGCTGTACTCTCCCTTTTTCACAGGAAGACCCAGTTCATGCTAACACTGACACGTTATCTTTGTCACTTGTTAAGTCAGGTCCCTGCAGAATGATCAGAAACAAACTGGCAACGTGTTCATTATTGATTCTCAATTCTTTCAACAGATACTTTTCAGAAAAATCCTCTTTACAGAATTGTCAACTTACCACAAATGTAGTTAGTGAGCCAAAGCCTGTGTGATGTCTGAAGTTTGCTTCTTCAGTTTTTCCACTGGAGCTGTGAGGCTAATGTAGTTAACAAGAATGGATGTTTACACCCAAATTATTTACATCAAACCTGATTGAGTTGTCATTACATCTTAGGTCTTATAGTCTTGTGTGATTTTGTTGCTATGTTGTTATTTTTGAAAATATCTGTTGCCCTTTACATTGTGCATAAATTTCCTGATGAATGGACAAAAAGAAAGGGCTCAAATTGACTTGAAAAATAGTCTAGTTCCATTGACTTACAATAAAAGTAAAGTATGTTTTTTTCTTCTCCTGTAAAGTTGCCATTTAGCTATAAGGTTTTGTTCCGAAAACCACGATATCTAAAGTACAGAAAAAGTAAGCTGTAAGATTGCTGTTACATTGTTGTAACGTTGGACTAGGTTGCTGTGGATCTGACCGTTCCTGTCCCATTTGCAGGTCACAGAGTGAAGCTGGAGGAAAGTCAGAAGTTTTCTGAGCGGCTGAGTGAGATGGAACGTTACCAGCGTGCCAGTCTGAGGATGGGCACTGGCAATGGCCCGGCTCGTCCTACCCACCAGTCTCATTACAGCTCCTCTGGTGCCACTCAGATACCAGGTAGGTGTGCAAATGTGTGACTGGCACGTACAGCCATGATGCTTAGTCACTGGTGATGCTGATTATGGAAAAAGTGCAGTGAGTTTAACTGATTCATCATTTTCACATAAATATATACACAAGTATGGCCAAAGATAAATTGAAAGACAAAGTGGTGTTGATGTAATGATAACCTGGCATAAAATGGCATTTGAATTAAGTCAGTGCATCATTTTTTTAGCCTAATGTTTATATGATATATGCAGTCATTCTGACAGATTGCAGTACACTGTAGGAAGCATAAGGGATGATATGGCCTTCTGAGTACTGTTGAGGTTTTTTGGTATGTAAGAAATATGATCTAAGAAAGCTAAGATTGACATTTCGGTTTGCCTCAACATCTACATTTTTGAAGAAGAAAATCTATGTAAAGCCTAAAGCATCTTTTATGCAGTGATAGAAAATATTGTAGCTCGACAATTGCATGCAAAATCTGTGAAAGTAAGTTAACACTCTGCTCTACAGAGAACACATATGTTAATGTACTGTTACTGTTAATTTAATGAAAATATTTCGGATTAAAAAAATGAAACAAATGCAAAAGTTAAGGCATATTTGGTATTTTATGTTTTATTTTTTTCACTATTTTAAACTCAAATAAACAGTAATTGTGGATTAAAATGTGTGTTCTCTGCAGATAACATGTTGACTTACTTTAGAAAATTCACTGATTTTGCATACAACTGTATGTTTCACTGTAGCTATTGTGGGCATGCATGTTACTCAGTGGTCTGGTGGACCCATTGCACTATTGTTTTTTAATCAGTACATAACAATTTATGTAAAAAATTCCAGATGTTTAAAATATCACAAGTGTCCAGTGTAGGGTTTTCCTTTAGCAGCTGTAGCCAGTCAGCAGCCTGCTCATGTTGTCCTCCCTCACACACATTTACATTTACAGCATTTAGCTGATGCTCTTATCCAGAGCGACTTACAATTTGATTATTTTTACACAAGTAGGCGAAGGTGGTGTTAGGAATCTTGCCGAAGGACTCTTATTGGTGTAGTTTAGGGTGTTTACCTAGGCGGGGGATTGAACCCTAGTCTACAGTGTAGAAGGCAGAGGTGTTAACCACTACACTAACCAACCACATAGACAAACACTAACTGCAGGCCATGTACAGAGTGAAGGACACAGCACCTCCTCACTTTTACTCCTGCAGGTTCACCCCAACACCACATGTGTAATATAAATGTGTGGGGGTTAACAGTGTGAAGACACTAGAACTGTGTTATTTTGTATGAAAAGTAGTAAAGGCAGAGGAATCTGAGGTTAAAATAATCACATATTTAAACATTGAAAATGGGTCACACAGACTGAACACCACACAAATGTTAAGGGGTCATTGCTGAGGCGATTGTAGGCGAGATGCTTGGTTTAAGAGGGTTAACCAAATATATTTAAGTCAGCAGATTATTTGATTATATAAATTGTAGCCCTGCGGAGAGAGTCTATTGTTAGGCTTTATGATGCAGTTGCTCAGTTTATTCTGCTATTTTTGGGGTTAAGTGTGTCCCTGGATGCCCTGTGGGATCTGTCCACATTGTGTGTGTGTGCATCTGTGTGTGTGTGTGTGTGTGTGTATACAAGTGAGTCAGGTAAACTTGAGATACACACGCATCCCCAGACCACAGTCTTTGGAATCTAGCAACCACTCACTACCTCTACACCCACGTCAGTCTTTCTCTCAGTGTGTGTGTGTGAGTGTGTGAGGTGATTGTGGGTGGTGATTGGAGGGATGATGTGTGTACATTCTCAGACATATGTAAAGACCTCTGAACGTGATGGCATGTCTGAAAGTGAACAGGAAAACAAACATACACACACTATCTCTTGCTCTATTTTCTCTCGCTTTTCTCTTTCCATTCCTCTCTCTCTTTCTCACTCTCTTTCTCACTCTCTCTCTCTCTCTCTCTCTCTCTCTCTCACACATACACACACTAGCTCTTTTCACACCCTGCACCTCCACCCACTCACTGGTTCTCATGCTGGGGCGAGTGTGTGTGTGTGTGAGTGCATGTGTGTGTGCACATTTGTGTTTGTGTATGTAGAGAGGTTAAAGTCTCTGTATCTGTCAGTTGGATTTCTTTACGTCGCCATACCCTCAGTGAGGACTTATTTCTCCAAAAACTCAATAATTCATAATGAAATAATGAACTTCATTTAATCTGCAGTTTAAAACATTCTCAGATCTAAAACTGTCCAGGATGCTTTAATGTTTTGCAAACCTACATTAACAATAGTGATAGGCAATTAAGGTAAACCCAGAACTGAATTGAAGTATGTGTCTATTATTGTTCCCTAGAAAGCAGTTTCTATTGAAATTGCTTTCTATAATTAGTTCCACAGAAGCCATTTCCCTAATTATTTTTTTGCAATTATTTAATAGAAACAAAGAATCTGCACTGTAAAAACATGTTTTCATAAAGTTAGTAGCCTACGCTAAAATTCTCAGTTCAACAAACGTCTAAAAAACGTAACAATAATCTGTGTCTTACATTTGGTTTACTTATGTGAAGTACAATAAGCTCAAAAAATAGTTAAAACATTCAAAATTAAAAAAAAAAATTAAGAGTATTATTGCCTCTATGGAAACTACTTTCTATAATTGGGTCTATAGAAGCTTTGTTTCTGTATTTATTTCTATATAACTATGTTTCAATTATTGTTTCTATATAAATAATTTTTGTATTACTGTATCTGTTGAAACTATGTTATATAATAATCTTTATAAAAGCTACACTTCTATATTTATTTCCATAGAAGCTGTGTTTCTGCATTTGTTTTCATGGATATCTATATGTTGAAGAACTATGCTTCTACAGAACCTACTTTTTTGAAAACTGCTTCTATAGAAACTACATATCTGTGATTGTTTGTGTAGAATCATAGAGTCTATAAGCAGCTTTTCAAATTTGCTTACTCTTATTTACTCTTCAGTTAGTATCAGTTATAGCTGCTTAGAGACTCTATGATTCTTTAAAAAAAATATTCTTAGAAATGTAGTTTTTATAGAGGCAGTTTTCCAAAGTAGGTTCTATAGAAACATAGTTCTTCTACAGAACAGACTTTCTAAACTGCTCCTATAGGAACTACATATCTAAGATGGTTTGTATAGAATCATATGAATATATATATATATATATATATATATATATATATATATATATATATATATATATAGTTTATACAGAAACTATGAGTCTATAGTTGGTTCTTTATGAATTATTTTCTTTTCTATTTGTATGTAAATATTTGCACAGTCACAAACACACACACACACACACACACACACGATTTTGTAATTTTATAATTACACATATTTTATTTAATGAAGTGCTGTTTAGCCAAACCAGATACTAGATAATAATTGCAATTCATAATGGGCTGCCACAAGAAGAGCTTTGTAAATGGTTAACATACATATTTATATGTACTATGTTATTTGTATTTTTTCTAATATTAATGTTTTTCTAAACAAACACTTACAGCCCTGATCAAAAGCATGTACTTTCTGTGTTTAAAACTTTTGAATAGTATTGTTTAGATGATACACATGGGGCATTGCAGGCAGTTACATGTATGAAATACATACAGGATACATATGGCCAGCCTGACATCCTGATATTATATAAAAACAAATGTGTTTGTATTTGTGAGCAAGTAGGCGTTATGTGTGGGGTGGTGGTGGTGGTGGTGGAGGGAGGTAAACCACAGCTTCTGGCATGGTTGTTGCAATTGCATACCTCAGGGCGCTCAGTAAAATAATTAATCTGAAGACTCTTTTCTCTCTACACCGGCAGACAAAGCTACCGTATGAGCAGCTCGAACCAAAAGTGATGCACTATACTTACTGAGGTGAAACAAACAGCTTAATTACACTCAATCTGAGACACGCTCAGGCACACACACCTCAAAACACATTTATACACATACACACCCCTACGTCTTGCACGACGCGATGCGTTTAATCTCAGTATTTGCTTCCTCATGACACGATGATTTATCAGCCAGATGTAATTAGATGGCCTCTTGTCTCGTCTGGCTGTTGCAATCCGTTTTCCATGTGTGTCTGTTTGAGAACTGCGATTTGTGTCAACAGCAGAACAGCCGTAGTGTTGTTAATGCCGGTTGCTTCATCTTTTTGGCTAAGACGTCGGCCTTGTTGACGTCTGGAGGGACGATTTCTGTGTCATAATCCATAAGGTGTAAATATAGCCTGTGCTTATGCAGTCTAGTCAAAGCATGAGACACCGTCTCTCCCACACAGACATGCATGTCAACATATATAGTACTTAAGCTGCATATTGTCTTGTTTGTTCATTATTGTGACATTGCAGTACTGAAGTTGCAGAGGGCTACAGTACGCAAACGAAACTGTGTCTTGTGTGTTCACAGTGTTCGAAGCAGCTTCAGATGCTCCTGCTGAGTTTCTGTGGTTTTTGTTGAAGCAACTGATGTTTTGATCAAAATAATGCAGATGAATCTTTAATGTCATCAGAGGTTCAACAGTGCAGTTGAAATATTCCACGGCATTAGTTTCAGATGGGTTTAGTCATTTTGAACCCTTTTCAAATATCATAATATTTATTGAATAAAAGCTAAAGCAGAGGTCCACGACAGGAGATCCAGATTTGAAGACCAATGACGTAGGATCAGTTTCCTGGACATGGATTAACCCTTGTCTAAGAATTTATTTCAATGTTCCCTTTAAATCTTTTTTAGTCGAGGCTTAAATTCAGCCTAGGTCTGGAAAAGCAGCCCAAAATATTTTTTTCCTTTTTTTTATTCTGCATTATCAAAGGGCTTCTGCATTTCAGGATTGAAAGTAAAACAGAACATGTAAAAATATGCAGTGACCAAGAAACAAGCTTCTATTTTCCATTCCTCAAAGTAGCTCCCCCATTGACTTGATGCAGCCTTACACACTTGATTGAGGTGCTTCTCTAACAGGATGGAAGAAGTTTCATACATGCTGAGCTTGATAGCTGCTCAACAAATACATTGTAACAAAAAAAAAAATTGTAAAAAAATTTGAATTTAGCTGCAAATATATTTGTGATTATGAAATACATTGCATCAGGTATGTCCAAACTTTTGACTGGAAGGGTACGATATAATACCACCCACACACATGCACGCACGCACACACACACACACACACACACACACACACACACACACACACACACACACACACACACACACACAGTACACAACACACCCAAACACATACACACATATACACACACAGAGTGCCGTGCCAGTCAAGTTGGCAGACAGACAGGTTAATTAAGTGTTCATTAGCAGACATGCAGCAGCATGAGTCAGCCACAGGCTGCTGAGATAGAGAGAGGGGGGGTAGAGAGAGAGAGACAGTTGTAGATAGATAGATAGATAGATAGATAGATAGATAGATAGATAGATAGATAGATAGATAGATAGATAGATAGATAGATAGATAGATAGATAGATAGATAGATAGATAGATAGATAGATGAGAATTACAGCATTAAAAGACTATCAGACAGAGAGAGAGTGAGAAAGAGAGATAGAGAGAATGAATAAAGTGATAATTGGTCAGAGAGAGCGAGAGTGTGACGGTTGGACAGAGGTAGAGTGAGGTGTGTTCATGTTCAGGAAAGGAAAGAAAGCAGATCGTTATCTGTGTGTGGTTTTTACCCATGCAGTCAAGCACATCCCACACACACACACATACACACACACACACACGACCACACACACACTCACACGACCACACACACACACACACACACACACACACAAACAAAACTGTTACTCAGTTTTGTTTGTGTGTGTGTGTGTGTGTGTGTGTGTGTGCTGATATCTGAAGTTTAACCCCTTAAATTGCCTGGGCTCCCCCATGAACCCAAAGATTTATTAAACACTTTTGTAGCTCAGCCAGTTTGATTTGTCCCTGTAGTTACTGAATAATAAGCTTTAGTGTGGAATATTACTGACATTTTAAGGGGTCAAAAAGATGGTTCTTCAGGGGTTCTTTAATAAAGACGGTGGATCTATATTGAGCCAGGAACATTTGCATGCTTAAAGAGTTCCCTGCATGATGAAATGGTTCTTCAAATTGATGGAGAACGGTTCTATGTAGCACCAAAAAGTTTTTTGACCCTGTAAAAATAGAAGAACGCTTTTCAATGCTACATAGAACCATAACACATTCTCCATCGATCTGAAGAACCATTTCACCATGCAGAGAACCATTAAACAGAATTTCATTTGAAGCTTCACAGCAGGCAATGTAATCTGTCTTGTAAAGTGTTGGCCTAGTAGATACTAATGAGCATGAAAATGTGTACATTAGACCCCTAAACACCAAACGGGAGTTCCGCCAATTGTTCCAAATGTCTGCATAATTCAATGTAAACAAGTAACACTTTCTATACAGTGGTGGTGATAGGAACCAGGGGTTGCAATGTCTACACCACAAACAGCCATTTATTTACTATCTATAACCAGCAGTGAACCTACAAGTGTCTTGAGAGTTTATATGTGATGTAAAATAGTGGTGAATATTAAAAAAAGGGTGCATTTGGGGACTAGTTTGCCTTGTAATGCCCTTCATGTAGCTCTCCATCACGCATATGTTTTTAAAACTAGATGTTAGTCTAAAACTCTATTTTAAATCTGAGCATATGATGTGAAAAAAGGCCAAAAGACTGTGAACGAAATGTGTGTCAGCAATTTAAAAAATCCACTGAGTCTAGACTTCTGTCTCTCTGTCTGTCAGGCTAGATTGTTAAATTTTATGTTATGTGAAAAACTATGTGTAACTCCCAGGCATCTGAGCTCGTAATTAGCCACCACACAATCCGCATCTAAGAACTGAATACGAGCTAGTATGAGAAAAAGAAAACCTCCTAGGGGCTAAACTCTGCGTCTGTGTGGTTTGTATGAATCTATAGTCAGTAAGATGCTTGTTTGGATCCTGAAGCGTGGCAGAAGCCTTTTTCTAAGAAAAAGCCCTGAAAGAGCTGGGCAGGACACATCTTGTGGTCATTCTTGTGGTTTTTTTGTAGTGATGACGCTAACCAGTTTTCACACTGCTCAAGCCGGTCGCTCTTTTTCCAGGAAAATCTGGATCTGTGACGAGGGAGACTGACTTTTATGAAAAATGTTTTCCAAGGAGAAAACAAGGAGACTCCTAAATGGACAGCTGGTTGGTCAGCAGACTGAGTTCAAAACTTATTCGAAGGCATAACTGGCCTCACTCTCTTTGGGTAGGCTGGATAGCCCCCCTTTCCTGTCATCACTCAGCATGATGCTAACCAACACAGGGGTTTGTTATCTGATGAAGCAGATTTGGCAGTTCTCCACCAACCATGTTGAGCTGATTTAGTTTTAAAAGCAGTTCAAAATGCTGGAGTTGAGAGTAAGAACATGCTTCCTAGCCAAAACAGCTAAAATATGCTTGGTGGTGAGTTCGCTTCTTTAGTTTTGGACTGTATTTAAGAGGCTAATGTCGCTAAAAAGTTACATTCACCAGTTAGTATAGTGCATACCTATATTATCACATTGAACTGTCCATGTCCCTGCTTACAGACAACCATGGGCACTGAAACCATGGGCTAGCCAACATTTGACCCAGTACTGGAGTAATGCTCCACCACTTTTTCATTGAGTTCATGGTGATTACTTTGACTCAGCAGCAGAACCAATCAAATTCTCCTTTTCAGTTTCAGGAGTCATTTCACAAACAGTGATTTGGAGACTGGTGCAACTTGCAAATCTGATAAAAATGTTTTTACTGCGAAACACAAACTACTGATGCACTTGGTCAGTTTACTGAATGTGAGTTTCAGTATTAATGCGCTTAAGATTTGTTGATCTTCAGAGATGTTAGCTAGTTAACCAGTGAACATGTTATTATATCATAGCCAGGAAATATGGAACATGTAGCATTAAAAGTAAGTTTTAGTTAATCAGTCATTGGCCTCGCGGTGATTTGTCAGTAAAAGAAATTTGTAATTTGTCTGTCAGTCAGTCTGCCGTGATCCCACTAGCAAGCTTTGGGTTTTTCTTTGTTTTGGAACCAATACATTTTGCCCCATCACCTTTGGAGATGTGGCACCACCCCTGTAAATAAAGCACATCACACAGACTCTACATCCTACATCTGCACACCTTTCTGAGGCTACATTGAGGGGAATTCCACAGTTTTTTTTTCTTCAGAATTTCTTCATAATTAAATGGGTAGGATGCCAACAAAGTCATTCAGATGACTTTGCTGGCATTAGATGTTCTAGAGAAGCTCACTCATGTCAGAAGTGTTCACAGCAGTGGTGACAGACACCTGACATCTAAAGTGTCTCTAAACGCTAAATCGCTGAAAGATGCAACATCAAATGGTTACAAATATGCTGCCTGATGTCTGGACCGTTTGATGATATTGTTTGATGATATTGTTTGATGATAGTTTCCAGACAAAAATCGGCCTCCTGTAATCAGCACTGTAAATGAATCTAAGCTGGTAAGTTTCTCTACAGTTAAGCATTTTACATTTCACTCTAAATCGCTTTAAATCCCAGCTACTCAATTCTGCAGAAATGTTCAAAAATCAGGAATTCCCCTTTAATAAAGAATTACAGGTAAGCGTGTGATGATTTCATCATGCAGTTTAATTATTCATTATTAACCTCATAGCTCCAGTGCAAGACATCAAACATGTCTTGACTGATCGGGTGTGTTTGCGTCACGTGGAAAATTGTGTAACTTCATGTAAATGTCTTTCTCCACAAATAAAAAGCGCTTAAAGATGAATCATATGTGTGAGAATTTGTGAGGATTTGGTGAGCTTACAGTAAATTGGTAATTCTTCATCAGCCCTGGATGCGTTCTCGAGTTCCACTGAAATTGGAATCTAGATCACATTTGTACTCAAAGGCTCCAACAGACACCAATGCCAACCACATTCTGCATTTAATAGCACTTTAACACACTCGTATGCCTGCACAGAAGCACATCCTGAAGTGCCGCATGCACACACAAACACACATACGCGAGCACGTGGAGCAGCAGCCTTTAATAACAGCACTAATCTGCACGGCTGCTATTGACGTTGTCCGTCAGCCAGTCAAAATATTTGAAGGAAATGTTTATTTTCTTACAGCAATGGCAGCTGCCTCAGCCTCCTCGCTGAATAAGGCCTTTATACGCAAGAATTTACCATTGTAGAGAGAAAACCAGAGAGAGAGCGAGTGAGAGAGAGAGAGAAATATCACTGCTTTATGCTTCTGCCTTCATCAAACTGTTTACTGACATTCCTATATCTGTTGCTGTGCATAATAACCATTAGAAGCAGATAGAGCTGCATGTTATGAACAGAAAACCAATGTGATTATATCGCTACTTATTTCAGTTATGGTTATCACCATTCAATCAATTGTTTCTAAGTTCAATCAGTTACTGCTTATCTTCAAAAAGGATTCATTTGCATATTGCAGCCTACTGTGATATCACTATTGCAGAAATCAATACTGCGATGTGGTTATCAAGCACACTACAGCCCTAGTATGTGTGTGTATGTGTGTGTGAAATGGTTTGCCACAGTGTCCGTGATACGTGATGGTTGGCTTGTAACAACTAACCCATCTCAGACCGAGAGCAAACAGGCTGTATTTGCATGTCAAATTGGCAGTTCAGTGTGGCATGGCTGACAAGTGCGAACTACACATATACACACACACACACACACACACACACACACACACTCACTCAGAAAAACACTCTGCATGCTATTTGCTACTCAGCAACATGATGGACAAGGTGCACATGCACACACACACACATTTCTGAAACATTATCTTGGCACAGAGATGACTGCTGTGTTCTCCCACATCAATGTGTGTGTGAGAGAAACGCGCAGTAATGCTGACTCAAGACTTTACCGTCCAGAGATATAAAGATATAGTGAGCAACACCTGAGCTTAAATAAGTCTAGAACAGATGTGGAGCTGAGCTGCACCTGGATAAGGCCAGTAATGAGTCCTGAAAACAAGGTCATTGGCATCGAGCAGCACTGAAGATTTAACCCGTACAATTTGAGTTATTGTCATCTTATTATGCATTTGTTACAGAGTTATAGAATGATTTGCATATACATTTAACTGCAATCATGTAATTAATTACATAGTTATACAGTAAAGTAGATTTACATTCTGAATCGACAAGGTTTGAGGCTGCATTTAAATTTTTATTCTGTTTATTTCATACAATGAAGTGCACATGGGAAAAAAGTGAGAAGTATTAATATAGAAGTGTATTATCAAATATATAGCATCTAATTACACCCTGAGATAAACCAAGGAAAAAAACAAAATTGTATCCATTTCAGAGTTTCTGTCTAACTCAGTTGCTGAGATGTTCTGAGTGGTTTAATCTAAAATGGTTCATTGTGGAGAAACTTACCAGCTCAGATTTCTTTACAGTGGTGATGGGAACTTTTACTCAATTCCCCCACTAGCTGTCACTCCTACTATCACACAGTCCCATCTGAGCTTTTCCTCTTGGGGTGACAGATATGGACAGCTATGCCATTGCTGGGTTTTCAAGCTCACAATCTCCTGCTGTTAGGATGAGTTATTAGTCAGCTGCACCACATGAGATGATGCCATGCTTTAAAGTATTTTCTCCAGTGTATTAAACATTTGTAGACACAAAATCTGAGTTGCTGCATGTGTTCCTGATTGGTGCAGTGCACGCCAACAGGAGGTTGTCAGCTCCCAGTGAGGTCACAGCCATCCGTAAGTGCGTACCCAAGACAAAATATGTCGAGCAGGATTGTGTGATGAAAGAGTCCTAGCTAGTGGGGAAGTTGAATAAAAAACAAGTTCATTTTATTTCCCTAACTGAGATGCAAAACTGATAAATATGAGACTCAATTAAGAAGTTTGAATTGGGTAAACTCCTGTGTCTTCAAGTCGAGTCAACTCAAGAAAATCCATGTAATCAGTCACTATATAATTTTGAGTTGAGCTGACCTCTCGTTTTTAACAGTGTATATGCAAACTATACAAGACACATAGGGCCAACCACGTCTGCTGAAACTTCTTTTGATAACTCCTGAACTGAAGCTCCAATCGGCTAACTCGAACACTTCTCACACCTATTAGCATATCCAGGCTCTTAACACACTTTCACTCAAAAACGTGTAGACTTGTTGGCTCACAGAGACACACAAACAAGCACAAACCTCAAATTTCATTCCATGACAGACACAGGCAACTATTCACTACTTACTCATCAAAGCACAAAGATTTCAGAGATATCAGTCAGTGCAGTAGACAGCCTGATATAAAACCACTTCTATGTATTTTAGGCATGTTCAGCATTCCTTTTCACACGCTAATGCACGCGGGTGCGGGTGTGTGTGTGTGTGTGTGTTATGTGATACCACTAAGAGACAGACTGTGGAATGTTTGCTTTTCTCCGCCTTCACCTGATTAAAACAATAACACCGTCTCATGATGAGTTTGGCCGTGCCAACAAAGCAAGTGCAAACAAATTCATACTGTCGCAATCTTGCTTTAGAATGCACACACACACACACACCTACATTCACATACCTCTAACTGCTGAGTGAACAGAAAGGCATTAAAATTACTGGGCCATTAACATCCATTAAAATTACAATGCTGATTGTGGGCTTCATTAATATATTGCACTATAAAACAATTTAATATGGAGACATTGGTATAGATCAGTGAGTGCAAGTGCTTGAGCACAGTACCAACGTCACAGAGCCCCCTTTGTTTGTTTTATTTTCGGTGCAAACAGCTATATTCATCGTTTAGGAGTTATTATTCTTAGATATGATTCAGTCCACTTTCATACTGTTGAAGAGGGAAGTTGAAGAAAAACAACAGAAAAAGCTTCCAGAATAGGAGTTCATTAAATGTAAAAAGAAAGAGAGAAAATGGGGCTCCTAACAACAACCTGCATGACCTGGCAGACCCCCTAAAACTGTTCCCATCAGATAACCAGTTTTTATCTTTGAGAGAGAGGACAGGTTTTTCTGTCCATCTAGCGCCATCAGTCTGAAAGGGTGTGTAGCTGTCAAGAAGCCTCACTGAGAAAAGGAAATAATCAAAAATAGGATCAAACAAACAAACACAAGAAGCTCCTGGTGCTCTCAGAACACAGGACTAATGCATTATGGTTTGTGTCTCACAGGACTTTGGCCAGACCAGATTGAGGCACCTCCTCTCAAAACCTGCAAAGTGGAGGACGACATCCGCTGGTCAAGTAAGATTTTTTTATAATTTTTATTTTTGTCATAATGTGTATGTTCATGTGTGGATATTCATATGTTTTGAGCAACAAAAATGATTTTTATTGACAAACAATACAAAATCAAGTCTAATAAGTGATACTTTTTTGATCCCACAACCGGGGAAATTCCACCTCCGCATTTAACCCATCCGTGAAGTGAAGCACCACATACACACTAGTGAACACACAGGAACACTAGGGGGCAGTGAGCACACTTGCCCGGAGCGGTGGGCAGCCCTATCCACGGTGCCCGGGGAGCAGTTGGGGGTTAGGCGTCTTGCTCAAGGACACCTCGGTCATGGACTGTCGGCCCTGGGGATCGAACCGGCAACCTTCCGAAGGTTGCCGGTTCGATCCCCAGGAATCAACAAAAAAGGCCTGATGTAAAGTGTTAATTGATTCTTTTAAAACTGAAAGAAATATATGTGTATATATATATATATATATATATATATATATATATATCTCTTTCAGTTTTAAAAGAATCAATTAATATATATATATATATATATATATATATATATATATATATATATATATATATATATATATATTCTAATGTATATATATATATATATATATTAGATGGCTAGATAAATAGATATATCTTTATGGATATAGATAAATAGATATGTAATTGTGTGAATGCATGTGAATAATAATAATTACAATCTATCTATATACATACATACATAGACATATACATAGGAGACATAGTGTATTTACATATTTACATGTAAGTACTTACAGTTAGTACAGAACCTTGCATCTCCATAAAGTAAGCTGTTGTAAATTGTTATCTTTCAGTGTAAGTTCATTTAACAAGGTGTACCATTTCCATTGGTCCGCTCACCAAGAAAAATTTAAAAACGGTATAAAACGCAATTAGATTTTTTAGAATTATGTTAAGAAACTGACATTTTGTTTTATATAAAGTTTAGGACATGTTACATATATGTAGTCATATATAATACATATGAGACATTATTATAATTACATTCAGATACTTACAGGTACATATGCAGGTATATGTTTGAGTCTGTGTCTTGGCACTGTATAAAAACACTGGTGTGTGTGTATATGTGTATGAGTGTGTCCTTTAAAGCTCCAGTGAGATGAGTTCTGAGATGTGGGAACACTCACCACATGCACTTTGGGAAAAACAGCACAATAAACCACAACCATGCTGCTGTCCTCAAATGGCCCACATCTTTACTGTGTGTGTGTGTGTGGGTTTCATTCTGAGGGTGAATCATAACATTAGGGCCCAATCACAGTGTAGTGCTTAAGGGATGGTACAAATAGGTTGGTTTAATTACTCCTTGGAACATGTGTGCGCTGTGAGAGAGTGAGAGAGTTAATCCTAGAAGTACATGTATATAACTGTAGCTAAATTCTGTTACATCAGAAACTCAAAAAAGCAAAATATCTTGTTCTTTTAACAAGCACTTATTATAAAAACAGATTTATCAGCATTTTATTTCTCCACTCTTTATTTTGTGTGCTGTACTGCCACTTTAACTCTTCCGTGTTTCCAACTGTAAACTCAGCTCTGCACATCTGAGACGTGGAGCAGGTTTTTGTGGACTGATGAGTCTAAATTTGATCACTTGGATCATGAGAAGCAGAAAATGCGCCTAACTTCTAAGACTGAACTTTGGCCATTGCGAAATTGACTTTTGCACAGTACTGTATATAATAAGTGCTTTTCCAATAATATGGCCATCAAGTATGAGCCTTTATTTACATACAGACATAAATGATTGGTTGATTATCCATAATGAAGAATGCAAAACATGCTGCTACATCAGAATGTTTACCATGTGGATGAACATAAAGGTAGTCATACAACAACATGCAAATTCACATACAGGCTCATGACTTACACACCTACACACACACACACAAACACATACCCTCAGCTGGAACTTTTTTCCATCCCTGCAGCGGTTCGGCTAGCTTGCCCTTCCTGTTCCCGCAAACCCTACTACCATGCCAAACCAGCAGCTGACTCATGCCCCCTTAACATACACATACACACACACAGCCATTCATTTCTTGTGGTCTCTTGAGTCAAAGCAATAGACACAAAAAGCGCAAACGTCTGCAATAAAGTCCTTTATTAGAGGTCGTTTTCCTCTCAGCATGAATGTGCCATGCTGGTTTGATGTGGTTCAGCCAGTGGTAAGCCAAACCAGCCTAAATATTAATAATATTTTAAATGATAACTTCATGGATCTTTGGATCTATAAACTTCACAGAGTCCAAATTCTTGTTCTGTTTTTTAGCATATGAGAAAAATTAGCTACTAGCTGCACTCACTTTTCACTACCTCCTCATGCAGCCTTTGGTAGCGATTAGGCTCGAGCTGCTCGTTAATTCAAAACGACATCATTTGCATCCGACATAACATGTTGTCCCATAAGCTGAGGTGCCAGAGTAAACACCTGAGGTGTATCTTTAGTCATTTGCCTCTCGCTCTCTCTGTCTCTAGCTTGTGTAAATGACCAACCTACTGGTGAAATTACTTCTCGCACGAATCCAAATCTGAAAAAATATTATGGATAATATGGATACATAAACATTAGTCAGACTGTAAATGAAAAAGTTTTAGGGTTGTTGAATAAACTGAAATAGACTTTCTTGTGTGGTTTTCCGACTCTGTGACATACTGATATCTTAGAAAATGAACAAAACAGACAAATGTCATGCTTCAAGACAGATGCTTCTACTGTTTTTCAGCTATGCAATGTACACTTTTAAAGATAACAGTAGGGGAGAGTGGGACACAACGTAACAAAGGGAAATGCAACATGGAAATTTAATGAGCTTCAAGTAAAAGATGGTTATGGTCATCTAATGTTCCCATAGCATCTTAGACTCGTTCAGATATTTCTCAAGAATTTACCTGAAGGCAGTTTTTACCCATAAAAGCAACTTTTTTCATTATTAAGTTGTGTGTGTTAATCCTTCTAGGACAGGATTAGTTATCCATGCGGAGGTGGGGTAACGCCACTTTACCAAAGGATGTCTAGAAAGTCAGTGACAGATTTGCATTAGAAATCTCAATATAAATGACAGAGATGGGAGCTGCTACTTAACTTATGCACCGTCTTCACTCTAGAAAAAAGTATAAAACACGTTAAAACATTTCATTTAGGCATTACTTTTATTGTTTGTCTTAATCATTTACTGTTTTAGGTGGACACAGTGCATCATTACAATTGCTGAACTGTGAGATAAGACAGTAATATTACATACTGGCTTGATTTTTAGCTGAAAGGAAACGCAAATAAGCACTCCGAGGAGTGTGTCCATACTTAGGAAACACTGTTTCCATAGGATATGACAGTATTTTCATTGATATGTTGATTTGGACAGGTTTAATATAACCTGGGGTCATTTTACACACAGCGTAAAATGAGTGACTCTGCATTTGGACAGTAATAAAATCAGGTAGAAACGACAGTAAAAATTACACCACCCTACCTGCAGACTAATCCAATCTGAATAGGGCTTAAGTCACAATTTGCAACTATACTATACTATACTGCAACTATACTATTTTTTATACTATACTATATTAATAAGCCTCTCTTGGTGACTTTAATATAGCATTATTCTGAAGCATGTAATTGAATCACAGTGAGAGCTAGCCCGGCTAAAGTACAGCCTCCACATGGTAGGGATAGTTAGCAAAGTATTACTGCTAAGCCCCCCAAAGTAAACAAAAAGAGTCCGTATCCTTTCATATATACAAGTTCAATTTAGTGTTTATGTACAGAATAATCAAACATTGATTTACCAGATTTCTTATGCAACTGATACAACTAGCACCTCAGTTTGTTATAGTTTATAGCCCCCCAACAAAATTAGTTATGAAACCATTTTTTTTTCTTACAAACAAAAGAATAGCATCTCCAAGTGTTCAGAATCAGGCCTGTGCGATGTTGAACATTTGCTCCTACACACCATATGTTCTATTTCTATTAAACCCACACTGGTGGCTTTACTTGTCATGTAAGTAAGCTGGCAATGGGTAAGATGTCAGAGAGGAGGAAACTGGGTTGCTTGGGTTTTTGGCTGAAAGTCAGCCTGTTTTCAACAGCCAATTAATTGGGCCAATGTGAAAACGAAATGTAGCGTAGCATTTGTTTAGCTGGTGTTTTTCAATGGCCATACTGCTATTTGTTAGGTGTAGTGGTAAAAGGCCTCAGGTTGGGGGAAAAAGGCCTACCGTCGCATGTGGTAAGAGTGGTGTCAGGGTGGATAAAACCAGCAAGCTTGGGTTTCCCCTCTCTCTCTCTCGCTCGCGCGCTCACTCTCTCCTACTCGCCTGCATTGTTTTTATCATGGCCCACAGGTGCAATCCATCATGGTTTGCATTCCCATCTTGCAAACAAACATTTTCACAGGTGAGCTCCAGGATTTGCATCCTCACCAGCAAATGGGCGCCAACACATACGCACGCTGCAGGCAAATGAGCCAGACCTCTGCGCTGAGCTGGGTTACACGCTTCACTGTGGGCTAGTGGAACTCTGGGAATAAAACAGCTCCCTGTGGTGGGGCACGCACAAAACACACACACACACACATACACACACACACACACTCACATGGAATAACAACATGTACTCTATAAAAGTGTAAAGAGAGGTATTTCTGCAAGCATGATGAACAGAGAAAGTCAGATGTCTATGCCAGACAGACTCTGGGGTTTATCCGACTTTTTTTTCTTCAATATTTTCCTGTCTATCTGCCTTTTTTTCTGGTACACTTTTTCCCTGCCGAGTCAACACATTTTAGCAGAGAGTAATGGAGATCATATGTGGGGTGGGACTGCGCTACTGCTCTCTGAATCTCTCTCTCACACAAACACACACACACACACTTGGGTTTGCACAATGTTAGGATGTGGAGCTGTTCATATGTCCTATATGGGCTATATAAATGCAACCATATGCCATAATACTGAAATATATATATAGATTAGGGGTGAAGTGAAACTCTCAGCCCACGACTGGACTTGATTCCCAATACTGGGCTCATGATTCTGTTGATTCTTGCTTGTAAAATCAAAGTCATTAGAATAAATAAAAATACGCATAAATGCCATAAAATGTACCGAGAATGTTTTGTTTTGAAAAAAAAAGTAGTTCGTATTTTGTGAGCTGTTTAGAAGAAAACAGGTTTGGTTCCAAATGTCTCTTGGACGTCTCCAGGCATTGCATGGACTTGTTAAATTCCATTACAAGCACACTTGATTTAACATAATGAAGTATTGATTAATGAAACCAGGTTCGGGATTATATATCAGGAATATAAGGGGGAAAACATTTTTTAATGTAATAAAGTATGTTTTTCCTTCTCCTGTAAAGTTACCATTTTGGAGATAAAGGGCTTTGTTATATAGAGCAGTGATATATATATACACACACACGGACACACACTTCACTGCCTCTCACTTGGAGAACACTTTGCACACTCACAAATGCATGAAACGTCACTGCATGCCTCATTGGTGGTGTCTTGCGGTCTTGCTGGCTGTTACTGACTCTAGAGACAAATGAGAGAAGAGGCTGGATATGAATGAAACACTGTGGATTTAGCTTGTTTAACTCCATTGAAAGTGCTTTAGAGCTCCTCTGTCTGGAATGTAGGATCCCCATCAGGCCTCTAGAGGAGGCTAGTGTGTGTGTGTGTGTGTGTGTGTGTGTGTGAACTGACTGTTTTTCTGCCCTTTGCCAAGCTGTGTTATGACAACTCCTTGTCTGAGGTGTTGTGGTGTCCAGTTGTTGGTTGTTGTTGGTCTGGTAGAGTAATTTTGGCTTTCTCTCATTAATCTTGCGTGGCGTGTCGGCATTTGCGCCCAATGTGAGGAAGGATGCCCCTCCTCCCCCTGCCTGTTCTATGTTTAGCACAAAAGAAAGTGAAAGAGAGAGAGAGAGAGACAGAGAGAGAGAGAGAGAGGGATGAGGTCTCATATCAGACACTGTGCACCTTGTTCATCTAGATTGCCTAGATTGTATCAGACACAATTAAAAATAACGGTTCTTCAAGAGTTCTTTAGTAATGAAAATGGTTCTATATAGGACTATGAACACTCAAAGAACCCTTTGCATGATCCATGGGTTCTTTGCATCACGAAAGGGTCCTTCAGATTGATGGAGAATCTAGAAAATGGTTCTAGCCGTTTTGGTGTTATATTGAACCCTTTTCAAAAATGTTTTAAATGGACAACCGTAGACAACATATTCTCCTTCCATCTTAATAACCCTTTGATCATGCAAATGTTTTTTTTGAGTGCTCATTTTCTTTACTAAAGAACCCTGGAAGAACCAACTTTTTATACACATGCTCTATATACATAGTAAATGCTATAAGTTAAAGTTAAGTGATATATTTTTAATCCCACCTCTGCATGTAACCCATCCGTGCAATGAAATACCACATACACACTAGTGAGTACACACACACATGACCTAGAGCGGTGGGCAGCCCTATCCACAGTGCCTGGGGAGCAATTGGAGGTTAGGTGTCCTGCTCAAGGACACCTCAGTCATGGACTGTCAGTGCTGGGGATTGAACCGGCAACCTTCCAGTCACAGGGCCAGTTCCCTAACCTTCAGTCCATGTCTGCCCAATATATAGTGTATAGTATCATTTCAAATCCAACGCTAATGTTTTGCTAATATTACATGGATATAACATAACATATCACATCATTGAATAATATCTGAACTGACAATTTTAAATTTAAATAGGAAATCTTCTCAATTAATGGGCGAGTCATGTTGACCTGCCCAGGTCAGCAGATGGCTACCTATAACACTGCAGTTAGAACCATTACAACATTAGCATTAGCATTAACATTAACCTTAGCTGAGTGTTTCCAATTGCCTAATGCAAATAACATCACTAATGAATACAATTATGGAAAAACAAAGAAGTCTAACTTACATTTTTATTTTGAAACCATTTTGAAAACTGCCACTTTTTATGGAAAAGTATGGCAGCCTGAGTGCAAACAGTGTATAAAATCTCCTCCACACCAAAGGTCATATCATGTAGCATGTAGCAAAAATTCCAAACCATTGTTTTTAATGTTTTTGCAAACATTAAGCAACTTTCAGTTTCTACAAGCACCACAGTGCACCACTTAGCATTTAGCTGGTACAAATTTTGCTATTTGCTACTTGCTATTGTTAAATCTAGAACTAGCCCACAAAAAAGGATGGAAAATGGCCTGAAATGTGCACAGAGAAAGGCAGTTGATCTAAAATACTTAACGTATGCAGACAAATGGCAATCGCCTATTACCTCTTCACCCCGTATATTTTAGCTTGAAAACAGGGAGGTTGTGAAAAGTTAGTTGGCTGATAACAATTATGAAGTTGTTCTCTAATAGGCCTATATGAATAAAATTAACTTATCAGCTCTCTCACTGCAATGCAGCCTATGGGGTATAGCTGTGCTTTATACTCTGCTACTACTTAATGTCAAAAGTAGTTAGTTTGTACATTTATCTACGATCGGTTTTATTCATTTAAAACTTTGAAAATTCATCTTTGACATTACTTATTTTCTTTTACCAATCTCTTCAGAATTAGGCTTTTCTTACTGTATAGGTAAACGACTTTTTATTGCTGTTTGTGTAAATGACTGTTCTGAATTGTGCCTCATTCAAATACCCGCAGTCACATTTTACCTTTTTGTTGATCTTCTTAGTAAAAAAAGTTTCAACTTAAACATGGCTTTTTTTGCTAATTTTAGTGCCCACTTTCTATTTATTTACAAGTTCTACACTTATAACTAACTGTCAAAATGTCAGCAGTAACAACCCTCACTATCACTGCAGTGTGAATGGGTCTCTGTGATGCTGTGAGCTGAATGGGCAGTCATATGTTGACAGCAATAATCTGATTCATTCGATATGCTGCTTTGCAGCTTAGTTTCTATATGTTGATTATATAAACTGGTACATTTTAAAACAATTTTTTCCATGATAGAGCCCTTTAACAGCATGTTACATTCCGTTATCTTCCTGCTTGCACTTAAAATGGCTAGCACATTAAGAGTCACAGGTAGAGAGCGGGAGCAGGAGGTTTCTCGAGGGTCCGCAAGGAATTAGCAGAGCCCAAATCAGCCACAGCTGAAAGCTCGGCTCCCGGCCGCCAGGAACCAGATACGGGCCTCTTTCCTAGAGACGCCGTCTGCGAAAAGAAAGAGTGGCCTTCAGCCTCTCCCCTCCTCCTCCTCTTCTCTTCAGCTAGAGAAAGAACGACAGCAAAACATGCTCTGTTGCGGTGGGGGGGGACTGTGGAAATTGCAAAGGAACTGTCTCGTTTTTCTCTCTGTTTCTCTTCGCCTACAAACGGACTCGGTGCCCCAGATGGTGGGGGCGGGGGGGAGATATTTCAATGAGGCGGTGGCACGCAAAGCCCGGCATCTTCCCCCCCTCGGGGCGCTGGCATGCCAAAGCCTGCTCACTAGCAAAAAGCTGCTGTGCTATCCCAGCATGCTCCACTGTCGTATGGGCACTGGGTGCAAATAAACAAATAAATAAATCAGGTCTCAGAAACACAGCCAGCTGGCGAACGTGCCAAGTGTGAGGGTCCATCTTCAATATATATACAGTACAATATGTAGTAATATGCAATATGTTCTTTGCTGCATTGCTTGTGTTGACCTGTGTTAAACAGAACAGACATGGGTAGAATAGATGTGAAATCCAAACCAGGCCCTTCAAATGTAATTCAAATGCCAGGCCTTCATCATGCTCTTCCTCAGTTGCCATGGTGACTCCTTGCTGCTGATCTTGCAGTATCGTTTAGCATGAAATTTCATGGCTCATATACTTCTGTAATGGTCAGTATAAGTTGCGAGTCAGCAGAGAAAAACATATGGCAGTACAGGCCACTTAGCGGCCCGTAATTACAGATGCAAGTTACCAGCCCGAAACTGCAGTTAAAGACATGGTTTAGTGGCTTGACTGTGGCCTATGTAGCGCACAGTTATTCATCTTTCTATTGGGAATATATTGATTTATTGCAAATTTTATTTGGAGCCAGCTGTGGTATCTATGCAGTTCTTTCTCTCTGAAGCTTGGGGAGGCAAAGAACACTCCATGCCATATTTTACATTGTGTCAACATTTGATGACTAATTGGTCCAGGGTAATTACATGCTTTTTCTGATTTACTTCCTATCCAGTGGCATAACAACTGGGGGGGTTGGTGGCGGGGCAGTCACACTGGGGCCCATGGTGCACAGGGGGTTGGACAAGACCAGGCTTCTCAATATCTTTAGAGAGTAAATGATATAGCAAATAAATGACATACAATCTTAATTCATTCCGATTCTAGCTTGTACATTATGCAAGCATTCATTGTAGACTCTTCAGTCCAGACACGTAATAACTCCCTCTATTCCTGTTTCTCTTGTTCTCCTGCAGGCACCGACCTGTTCCCGCAGAGGACAACATTTCCGTCCCTTTCACCGCTGACCGCCCCACGTTTTCCTGACCCCCACATGCACTACCCGAGTCCTTTCACCTACTCAGCCAACCCGTCCGGCACAGGCATCGGGGGTCTAAGCGTGACAGGCATGTCGACCTCCACTCGTTACCACACCTACCTGCCTCCACCGTATCCTGGCAACCAGAATCAAAGCTCCCACTTCCAGACCAACTCCTCCCCTTACCATCTGTATTACGGCACCGGCTCAAGCTCCTACCAGTTCTCCATGGTGCCGGCCAGCGGTGGCTCGGGGGGTGAACGCTCGCCCACCCGCATGCTAACCTCCTGCACAGCGGCGGCAGGGGGTGGAGCTGCTGGTTCAGGGGGTGGAGCCGCTGGCAGCTTGATGAACGCCAGCCTTGGTAACCAGAGTGACGGGGTGGAGGCGGATGGCAGCCACAGCAACTCGCCCACCGCCATGAGCACGTCGGGCCGCATGGACGAGTCCGTGTGGAGGCCTTACTGAGCCTGGACAGGGTGGGGTTTTGTGGAAGAGGGGTAAGGAAGGCAAAAAATGCTTGATCCCTTGAGAAAAGCTTGCATTTAAAACCAAAGTGACATATGATGATAGAAAAATGGCATTCCTGGCATGTTCCAGGACGCTTTGGGGAGGGACAGAACTGAAAGAGTGGCAAGAAGAGGACAGAGCAAAGCTTGTGTGTTTTAAAAATGAAAAAAAAAAAGAAAAAACATCGCATGGTTGGTCCATTTTGATGCCTCCCTCCTCGTTCCTTTTCCTTTTTCTCATGCAGACCAAAAAGAGACAGTATGATGTGTTTTAATGTTTTATTCCATGAGGAGTGCCAATCCTCACCCTGTAAGACTGAACCGTCGAGAGTAAGGTTGGCCGGATGAAGAATGCCGACCCATCGATATTTCCTGAAGCTTTCCAAAATCACAGACTGCAAATGTTCTCTTGTTTCAACTGTAACTAGAGCATCTGAACATTGAGTGGCCGACCAGAAAAGACACCGCCCTCACTGCTTTACCATCAGGGCAGCCAGATTCACAATAATGAGATCACTGACCTTCGCCTGCCTTGATGCCGGCCCAGCATGTAACGTAAACCATGCTGTATCAGGTCAACCTGATCGATTAAGACTTTTATTGATGTCTTTGTTGATTCAAGCTACATTCAGCTATTGCCTTCAAGCTTCACGTCTTCAAACTGGGCAAATTGGAATAGCATTCAGAATCGATACGATATCATTCATAATGGAAGCACAATAAGTTTTGGTACAGAATGAAAAAATGCCACAGCTAGTGACAATTAAATACCAAAGAAGTTGACATTGTTTTGTTTTGATTTTCTTTTTTTTTCACTGTCACAATCATAAACAATTTTCTGGCTTTTCATACATGCTGAGGTTTGTGTTTATGGAATGGTTTTTGACAGCAATTTCGTCACAATTGCTTTTTTTGCTTTGGAATTTTTTTTTTGTTATATTGTGGTTTCTTCAAGCCATTCTTTGTTTGAACTAAGTAATATGGTTTGGGATTTCTTTAATTTATTTGAGCCAATTCTATATAAATATTCTTATTGTTTCCAGGTCAAAAACATTTAGTGCTTCTTTGTATTTTTTTTCTAATCCTTTGATTTAATATAAAACTGCAAGCGTGCTACTGTAATATATGATGCCTAAATTATGAAATGGTAGAAATTTTAAAAAATGTAATGTCTGTTTTCCAATGTAGCTCCAATGCACTAAAAGGTTTATTTAAAGGAAATGTCATGATAAACCACAGAATAGGTATCCACCATACATCCTCCACATCATTCCAAAGTGTAAGGAACTCTGATAAGATGCCGTAGGATGCATTACCAAAGCCAGGGCCGTTTCTGAATATCTGAGGGCTCTAAGTGACATCCTTTTTTGGGGCCCCCTACTCAACCCAATCATAGCATTTTGTCTGAAAGAATGAAAAAGAATTCATTATTAATCCTTAATTAATCGAATTTAGGAAACAGTTTGATAATTGCTCAAGTAAACACAATAAACATATACAAGTGCCAATTCATATTAAATTAACATTATAAGATATTATTCTGCCAATTTCATGACAAACTAAACAAAAGTCAGAGACCACCCTTCATTTATTCATTTCATTCCATGTCATTGGACAAAAAGCAGAAATGATGTATTTAACAGCGAGTTACCCAACACCTTAATAACTACATTCAAATGACATTTTTCAGTATTAATGTGTCCACAATTTGCATTTATTACAGCTTCCATTCTTTTTGGACACTTGCTTTCAATTTTTTTTTATTTGAGGCATGAGATGGAAACATGAGATGTTTCCACACCTCTAAAGTTCAGTCTTAGAAGTTGGTTGCATTTTCAATCTCTCACAATCCACAATGGTCACACAGCATACTTTCCTTTGACTTTCCCCTTCTGTGAGTAGATTAGATATAACTAACCTGAAACGGAGATGAATTGAACTTAAAAGCCATGTTGACTGTGAATAAATAAACAAAGAGTGGTCTCTGACTTTTCTACAGCACTGTACATACAAGGCCCTGAAGCGGCTTCGTATACTGCAAGAAACGACCCCGACTAAGGCATCAAATTCCCATCTGCGCACTAGTTAACTAATCATCAAACACACTTCAGGGCACAAAGTTCCACTCTCTCTTTATTGGCCAATGAGTGAAGTCTTCCAATGTCATTCCAATCCCTTTGAGAATGAAGAACACAGGTAGCTTTAAGCATGTACATTATCCGCCTCCTTTCACAATGAAAGGACGGAAACAGTAGACGATAACTGGGCATGCCTGAAAGCACATTGTCTCCTATTATTTGAATAACAAAACCGTGCACATGCTGGAACATTGGAGGTAAAGTGGCCAGAACTCTCTCTAAGTTCACTTCAGGCTCACATCCAACACAGCTGTACGCAATATCTCATCTCCTGGAAGCCTTTCCCAGGCCTGCCACGCCCCTTCACACCTGATCCCTGTACCTGCAGGCAGAAGGAAGGGAAAGAGAGAGTAAGATGGATGAAGAGAGCTGTAGATTGTGGGATAGAGATCCTTTTTCAGTGACCAGTGGTCATCCTTTAGGGTGCTAGTTATGCTAACGCCGCAAAGGTCCTCTTTGTTCGTTCGACTTTGAAGCCTCTGCGGAGGCCGCTCGTTTCTTTCGCTATTGTCATTTGTACGTAATTAACGTTCAAAGCTGGAGGCCATCGCAGAGACCGAGATGTATGACTTTGCCTACATGAGAAGCTCTTAGAAGCAAGAGTTTTATTGCTAACTTCAATGCCACTTGGTAATGGAGGTGTCATGTAGTCTGAGGTGGTACTAAAGATCAGATCAGAGTCGATCAAACGCTTGTTCACTGTTAAAACACTGTTACAGGCCCTAATTGTTAGCAGTCTCACTTACAACAGAAGCCAGTGGGCAGGTTCTGAAGCAACTGCCCATTGGCTTCTGTTATGAATGTGTTTGAGTTCTCCGCTCTTTTCTAAGTAATGGGAAGCAAGTTTTGCCCATGGTTATTGAACGTGTGCTACAGGTTTAGCAGATAGATATTAGGTTGAAAAATGATGGCAATTTCCTTTAATATCCAGACAGTAACTCATAAACAAATTGCTTTTGGGTGTGAAATATTCCTTTCTCTCCATGTGCATAGTATTAAAACAGTCCGGGGGGGTGATTATCTTTGCCAATGACAATCAACTACAATCTAGACAGTTCTCAGATGAGTATCCAGACGATTTGACTCAGGAAACAACTAAGACTTTCTGCCTTATGATGCTTCATGACAGTGATGATAATTAATGTTGCGAATATAAGGAAAGCACAACCTAACTTAACTAAAACTCTTCTATGAACAGAGCTAAACTGCTTTAAACTGGGGCGTCGATCAGTGGTGCCGAACAAAAGACACTGCTGGCCCAAATTACATGACCAAACAACATGTTTGTTTATTATGAGAAATGGTTTGTTTTCGTGTTTGTTTTCTGTCTGATCTACGCTGCCCAATGATATTAGGACAGCACACACAAATCTAAAATGTGTTTTCCACACTTTGTCACATTGCAATGTGAGTTGAGTGCAACAACCAAAAGCTCAGTGGTTCCTTTTCAAGAACAAAATAGTGTTTTTCATTCACTGTATATTTGAGTTTTGATTCTTTAACATGCTCTGCTATAGTGTACCTTCATTGTGTGCAAACAATGTAGTTTTTGATGCATTTTAATTAAAAAAGAGACGTTTCGCTTATATTTGGGATCTGTTATTTGTGTCATGTTCACTGTTGAAAGCAAAAATGTGAAAGAAAACTGAAGGTGGGTACATCTTTAGAAGCACTTCATAGGTGATGATAATGTAAATGAAGATTTGTTGGATTAATATATTTTGGAGGGTGCTATTTTTTAATTTCAGTGGAGTATGCTTGACAGTTATTGGATAAAAGAACTGCCACAACATTTACATCATCATTTAGCAGACACTCTTATCCAGAGTGACTTATAAGTTTATCTTTTTTTTACATAGGTAGGCAAAAGTAGTGTTAGGAGTCTTGCCCAAGGACTCTTATTGGTATAGTGTACCTTACCCAGGAGAGGGTTTGAACCCCAGTCTCCAGCATAGAAGGCAGACATGATACCCACTACACTAAACAACCACATGATCAGGCCTCAGTAATTCTTTATGGGGTTATACATGCATCATTCTTCCACATTTAAGTAATTTGATAAATGAAATATACTTGAGCCTGTGTGCTGGCATGTGAAACACATTTTAAAGAACACTGTACATACCATATGTTGATAGTGAGGACCATAAAGAACATTACAATTATCAAATAATATTCATATTAACTTAGATTGGTATTGATTTAATATTAATCCAGTAATCCATCTGCTCTGCGTTGTTTTATAAATTGATTATTAATGCATTTTCATTAGGTCAGTAAATAATGGCCACATTATATGTTTTGGTATGAGCCCAAACCATGAAAAACAGCCATAGCCCATTATTGGAGCTGGAGCTTTTAAACACTGTGTCAGCTCACTGTCCACTCTATTAGACACTCTTACCTTGTCAGTCCACCTTGTAGATGTAAAGTCAGAGATGAGAGTCTCTTCATCAGTGGTCACCAGACTGTTGGCTGGATATTTTCGGTTGGTGGACTATTCTCAGTCCAGCAGCGATACTGAGGTGTTTAAAACTCCAGCAACACTGCTGTGTCTGATCCACTCACACCAGCACAATACACACTAACACACCACCACCGTATCAGTGTCACTGCAGTGCTGAGAATAATCCACCACCCAAATAGTACCTGCTCTGTGAGGGTCCATGGGGGTCCTGACCACTGAAGAACAGAGTAAAAGGAGGATAACAAAGTATCAGAGAAACAGATGGACTACAGTCTGTAACTGTTGAACTACAAAGTGCAGCTATACAGTAAGTGGAGCTGATAAAATGGACAATGAGTGCAGAAACAAGGAGGTGGTCATAATGTTATGCCTGATCGGAGTATATACAAATAAAATCAATACAAGTAGCAGTGATTTCATGTTTGTCAGTGTGTTTGTTAAACCATTTCTAAACCACTCCTTGTGGCAGCCCAGTTTTACTTGTAGTTGTCACCTAATACCTCAATCATACATACATGGTGCTCTTAAAAGCAAACACACTTTCATTGCCAAGATGAATGGTTTTAAACAGTGTGGTTTAACAGCACCCTAACAGCAGCACACTAACACGTCACCACCCATCACCACGTCACTGCAGTGCTGAGAATGATCCACCACCCAAATACTACCTGCTGTGTGGTGGTCCTGTGATGGTCCTAACCACTGAAGAACAGGGTAAGAGGGGGCTAACAAAGTGTCAGAGAAACAGATGGACTACAGTCTGTAACTGTAGAACTACAAAGTGCACCTATGTTCTTTCACTTCAGGTCTGTCAGGTGTGCTATAGAATAGATTTGGCCACAGAATGAAGCCCTGAAACTCATACAGCAGACAGATACATGCATTTTCTCTACTAAACCTAAAAAAGTAAAAAATAAGTGTGTGGGTGTGTCGCTCCTTCTCAGTTGCACTCACATTCTCACACAGCCAGAGAAAAGGGAGTAACACAATAACGTAACACTGATATTCACACCTACCAACCAAAGAGCAACCGTTGCTTCTGAATCTTTTCACACCTGAGCCATTTCACACACATACACACACACACACACGTGTTTTTGTATACATTTACACACACACACACACACACACGCACACACACAACACATATATATGTGGGCGGCAGGCAGGAAACACCCTGGACGTGTCACCAGTCCATCACAAGGCACACACACAGTGGAAAGATGTATCATTTGTGTCATTATGTGCTGGGTTGTGGTGTAGTGTGTATGGTCTTAGTGTTTACCATGAATATATGGCTAGAATAAGTGACCTTGGGTTTGTGAAAGGCGCTATATAAATGTAACTTATTATTATTATTATTATTATTAGAATTGACCAGCAGGTTATCTTGGTTGTTTCAGCAGTGTTGAGCAGTGGTTCTCACTTGCTGCCTGTTCAATAAAAGAGCATTCACCCTTCAAGTGCAATGTTTCCAGCATCTTCTTCTACAGCAATGTGACAGAATGTTAGGTAATCACTGGTCAACTGAACTGTTGATATAACTGATGTAACTCATCCAGTCATTATCATGCCATTCATGAGTTGGATCAGGTGTGTTGGAACAGGGAATAGTTGAACCTGTGCAGAGCAACTCCCCAGGACTGGAGGTGATGAACCTACCAGAAATGATCAAATCTAGGACCAGAAATACAGATGTGAAGGCCTTTGCAAGAGGGCCCAACAAAATATTGGGTTTTGGGCCAGGATTGGGCCAATTTTTGTCATCAGGTTTGAGTCATCAATGCTGGTTTATCCAGGCCTCACATTTTCTGCCAGTCACCTTGATCACACAGCGCAGTTCTGTAAATCTGTGTCTGTGCAAATCCATCCGTTAGTGCAGTTCAAACTTAGCAGTACTAGTCGGGCCTGGCCAGGTCAGTTCTCAAAGTCATGAGTACAGGTCAGGTTCAGGCTTTACAATGCATAGACAGTATCAGCCTAAAACGCCCAATCAGCTTAATATTAAAGATTTAAATGCAAAGCTGGCCAGTGTGAAACCCAAGACTTGACTGAATGACCTTGCGAGACAAGAGTTACTCTTATTACTCTCAAAAAAATCAACCTTTTGTCAGGCTGTTTGATTTGGGCTAACAGCACAATGTGACCACTCTTTGTGTGTATGGTGGCTTTTTCCTTTTGTTTCAGTTCATTTTAAGTCCACATCTCTCCCACACAGTCAAAGAGACACAAACAGCAACTTTTAATTAGAGGAAACTCTGGAGAATTACTCACGTCATATCCACACACACACACACACACACCCACACCAGTGGCGTAGCTACAGGGGGACAAATAAAGATTGTCACAAATTGCCAGGGCTATCATCATGGCAATATTTACAAGGCTGCATGAGACCATATGTCCAACAAAAAGTCAAGGAAAGATGCTCTGTTTTTTAAAGGTAACGTAAATATAGAATCAGCTCATTCCATTGTTTCTCCTGATGGTGAGAACTGAGCTGAACGGTGATATCTCCCACAGGCTACTTACCTACATCCTAAAAAATATGGCTCTTAAAGGGTTCTTTAGTAAAGTGAATGGTTATACTTAGAACCATGAATTCTACAATGAACCATTTGATGCTTAAATGGTTCTTCAAATTGATGGAGAATGTGTTGTATATGGTTCTATATAGCACCTACCCTATTGCTACAAGCAGTGCAACAAAAGAAGCCTTTTCGGTTCTATATAGAACCATTTTCAATAACCCTCATATATAGAAACATTTACAACACACTCTCCATCAATCTGAGAAAAGATTCTCCAATGCAAACCACCAATTAAGCAAAAAACCAGTTCTATGTAGAATAGAACCATTCCCTTTACAAAAGAACAAAGGTCAGTACTCTGAAGAAGAAACAAGAACGTCTCTATCTTCAACTATTCATCCCAAATGTCTACAGCTAGCGCTGTTAAAGGTTAGCCAGTAATCCAAAATGTTTTTTCATGATGATTATGGTAATGAGCAATGTTCTAATGATTTAGCTATAATGAAATGGGCTATTTAGTGTCATCATTCTCACTGTGGTGATGGGTTCCATTACAACAAATGGGGAAATTGTTCGAAGTCTAAATACTTAAAGAACATTCAGGATCTATAATCGTAATTATCCCACACTAATTTCACCCATTACTTTAACAAAAAAGTAAGTGCGCTGAGACAATGTCTAACACTGGCACTGAAATGAGCTTCTTAAAACGGCTGTTAGAAGTGCGTGGTAATTTTTATAAAGTGCTGTGGTATACAATAAACATATCAACTCAGGCCAACGTAGCAAAAAAAAGAAGGCAAAAGAAAACAACACTGGTTGTATTTTGGAAAAAAAGCACCATTTGTTGTTAAAAGCATCTCTGGTTTCTCATGGAACATGGAAACCGCTTCCTGGGTCACGAGGGAGCGGGCTGGTACCTGCGTCCACACTAAACCCATTAGGGCTCTTCTGACCCCTCTGTTCTTCCCAGAACTCGTGAGAAGGAGGCAAGCTGGAACCGGTTTTGTTCGGGAGCCTGCTGCTGTTTTTTAAGGCGGAACAGACCGGACTGGTGGCCAGTGGTGGGAAAGGAGGCAAGCGTCCAACATCACGGTTCCCACACAGCGGCCAGGCCGCGAAGCCCCGAGAGCGGTGATGCAACCCTTCTCACGTCTCAGCTTGCAGAGGGGTGGAAGGGGGAGCAAGCAGGAGGATGGTCGTAAACCAGGAGGAAAAAAAGAGAGGGTGAAGGAGGTGAATAAAGTTGGTATAAATGTAAAGATTTTAAAGCAGCTGAGAAAGTTACATTGAAGGCTAATTATCTAGGCAGTAAGCATTTGTTTGCTTGAAAAACACCTCCACTCAAAACTGAAGGCTCTTAAGTGGTTTCTGTAAGGTAGGATTTAGAGGCACTAAACACTTCAGATGTCTGGTTCCTATCACCTTGACCGCTATAAACAAGACTCTAAATTTCTCCAGAACGGAGCGCTCTGATTCACTTTACATCTTACCGATTTAATTATGAAGAAATTTTGAAAAGTCTGTGGAATTACCCTTTGCAACACTCAGGTGTGCTGTTGGTCGAAATGAAAAATCCAGGCAATGGCTGCAATAGCTGGGGCTGCATAAGGTGAAGAGGAACCAAACCCGTTTTCTTCTTAACAGCTCACAAGAGATCAATACCTTTACTGAAAACACAAAATTACTACTACTTTTTATTGTATTATACATTTAATTGTACTTATGTAATAAATTGGTTAACAGGCAAATCAATAGTCTAGCCTGGCCTAAGACTTTTGTATGTGACAGAACTTGGCATGTTTTCATTGCTTTGCCAGTTGAGCCTGTTTCTGAGCTGTGACTATGAAGAGCTTTGTCTCACTCTCTCTTTCTCGCTCCCACTTTCTCTTGCTCATTCCCACAGCATCACAGCTCTCAGAGGACTTTAGAGCCTGTTTCCCGTTTTGCTATCTCCAACAGTATCACATCTCCCTGGTGCACTGTGTGAGTGTATATACAAAAGTCCAAAAGTATGTGGACGATCCTCCTAATTATTGAGTTCAGCCACAACTTAACATCACCACAACCTAGCATCACTATGCTCAATGCCAAACACTGGCTGGTGCAAAGTACACTGCCACTGGACTCTGGGGCAGTGAAAATACTGTATGTTCTATGGAATTAGGCATCAGCATCAATGTGCCCGCAATGCGAGCTCCATAAAGACATGGTTTGATGAATTTGGTGTGGAGGAACTGTAGCGGCCCACACAGAGCCCTGACCCCAACCCCACTGATCACATCTGGGATGAACTTGAACACTGATTGCGAGCCAGGCCTTCTAATCCAACTGTTTTAGCTGAAAGGGGCAAGATGGACTACTTCATATTATTGCCCATGGCTTTGGAATGGGATATCCAGCAAGCTTGGATTTGTGTAATGGCCATGTGTCCACATATTTTTGGCCATATAGTGAATGTATGTATTCCAATCATGAAACTTTTCAATCGTCCTTACCACCCTACAGTTGATAATCAATCAGCCTTAATAAAAGACAGTGAATATGGGCAAATCCCAAATAATATGACGTCTGTAAATAACGCAGCTATGTAAGACACATGTTAGTTAGAGAAAAGTAAGGTGGTCATTGTTAGAACTGACCATGCAGTGAACTGTATTCTGTGTCGCAAGAAGGAAGAATAACCTTTAAAAAATAAAACCACTGGAGTTCCCATGTAGTTTGCATGAGAATCAATATAGAAAGCCAATTTCTCATATGAAGGACAAAAAAAATTAAGCCCAGCGAGAATAGATATTGTTTCCTGACATTTTTGGGAAAGAAGGAAACACACACACACACACACACACACACAAAAGCTTGAGATAGTAACTGTTGGGGGTCATGGATCATTAATTGATTTGTGTGTGTATGGGGGGGGGGGGTGCTGGGGGTAGGGGCAGGCCCCTCTCACACCCACTCAGTCCTTCACAGTCCAAACTGGAGAGTAAAAAAAATAAATAAATCAGCGAAAAGAACCTCTCCTCATGTCAGCTCAGAGTTTTCTGGAATCAAGATTTCTTGAAAATCTGGAACCAGTAAATGTACTTGTTGCACATTGCTTGTAAATGTTGCTGATTTCATGTTATTCATTCTGTAGCTGTTATTTGACTTAAAATCAGTTCAGTTCTCTCAAACTCACCTTGATTCTCTTCTCCTTACTGAGCTTAGACTGGTTGCTTTTTATTAGCTTCTACTCCTCTCCAAATTGTGGACACCTGTGGATAACTACAGGGGAGGAGGAGCAATCTCTAAATAAAGGGGCAGTAATATCAACTCCACCCTCAGGCCACCAAATGGCCAAAAAGGCATCTGTCTGGCATCCTAGTTATGCATTCAATTGTTTAATCTATCCTGACATCAGTCTTTTCCTTCCAACACCAGTCATTCCCTCAACACCAATCCTTCCTTCACAACATCAGTCATTCTGTCTATACCAGTCCTTGCTTCTCAATGCCAATCATTCCCTCAAAACCAATCCACCATTCCAACACCAATTTTTCCCTCAACACTGGTCATTCCCTCAACACCAATCCTTTCTTCCAAACACCAGTCATTCCACCAACACTAATCCTTCCCTGCCAACACCAGTCATTCCCTCATCACCAATCCTTCCATCCCAACACCAGTCATTCCCTCATCACCAATCCTTATCTCCCAATAAGTTTAATTCCCTCAACACCAAGCCACCCTTCCCAGTACCACTCATTCCCTCAATACCAATCTTTCCCTCCAACACCAGTCATTCCGCCATACCAATCCTTCCCTCCCAACACCAATCATTCGCTAAACAACAATACTTTCTTCCAAACACCAGTCATTCCCTCAACACCAATCCTTCCCTGCCAACACCAGTCATTCCCTTAACACCAATCTTTTCCTCCCAACATGTTTCATTCCAACACCAAGCCATCCTTCCGAACACCAGTCATTCCCTCAACACCAAACTTTCCCTCAACACCAGCCATTCCCTCAACACTGCTCCTTCTTCCAAACACCAGTCAATCCCTCAACACTAATCTTTCCTGTGCAACATCAGTCATTCCATCAATACCAGTCCTTTTTCCCCAACACTAGACATTTCCTCAACACAATCTTTCCCTGCCAATACCAGTAATTCCTCCAACATAAATCCTTTTCTGCCAACACCAATCTTTCCTTCAACTCAATACTTTCCTCAACACTAGACCCTCCACCTCAGCACAAATCCTTCCCTACCAACACCCACTGTTTCCTCAACACCAGTCCTCCCCAGCACCAATCTTTCCCCAACACCAATCCTTCCATCTTAATGAAAACCAATCCTTCTCTCAAGACTAATCCTTCCAGCTGTTACAGATACCAATCCATTCACAACACATATCCTTGCCCTCAACATCAATCCTTCAGCCTTAACAGCAACCTTCCCACCTTTTTCACGTTTCCATTTCAATGTTAGTCCATGTCAACACCAATCTTTCTACATTCTACTATGCCAGTACTTCCACCTCAACCCCAATTCTTACACCCAAAATATGCTTAATCCACAGTGAAACAAGACAAACAGATAATGAGCAAACTTCAGATGAAAGTTCCATAAAGTAGTACAAGTTTACTTAAGCCTTCAGTAAGTTATAACAGAAGTGTGCATTTTTAAAATAACATTTATGATACCTGATAAAAGTCACTATCTACCCCCCCCCCCACACCCACACACACACATTCACTCTGTTTTGGCTGACATAAACCTGCAGTTCCTACACCTAAGTAGCTCTACTCAGCCATTGTTGATCCCTGATCCCTCCAGCACACCTTTGAAGAGGGTTAGAGTTTCAGAGCTACAATCAGTCGGGCTATGTGTGGGCGCACATGAATTTCAGAAGAATTAAAGGGGAGTTCCTCACTTTGAGCATGTATGTGTGTGGCTTGGGGGGCATGCATGTGTGTGTGTCATAACTGTTAGAGTAGGATGTAGAAGGTGTGAAATGTTGTCTTTGTTTTCTACTCTTTACCAGTATTGCTCAAAAGAATCAAAGAAATTAGTGTCTTTCTTTTTCTTAGTAAAAACATGCAGGTGTGAAAAATGTGGCTGTTTGTATGCAGGTGCATGATGGACATGAAACAGGGCAATTCCTCGTTAAGAGACACCAAACTCAGTGTGTGTGTGTGTGTGTGTGTGTGTATTTGTGTGAGTATGTGTGAAGAATGCCATGGACAACTGTTTCATAAATCAGATTCCTTGATATTTTTTCCATTTTCCACATTTCCATAAGGCAAAATAATCTGACAACATGAATGAAGGGAACACATTCCATTTCAATAGCTGTGTCTGGATGAAAAAAAAAGGATGTTAGACTTGCGATTAGCCATAATTGCCCTTAAGAACAAAGGTAATACACTAGGAATGGGACAGGGAACAAAGCTGGCTCTTTTTTGGACTAAGAGTTGGAAAACACAAAGCGTTAGATTTACTTAATGAGGGGGGTTTCCTAAGAAGAGAGTCAGAAAGAAATGTGCCAGTTCCTATGAATAACATGTCAGTCAGTACTATGTGTGTGTGTGTGTGTGTGTGTGTGTCTGTAGTTTGTTTTCACACATTTTGCAGGAAAACCAAGGAAAAAAATATTATTCCATGTATATACTGGCATATTGCTGCTGTTGGAACAAAACCTTGTACGTCCATTTTTGTTGTTTGTTATACCTGATGCCCCTTACATTGTGTGTAAATTTAATGATGAATGGATTAAAAGAAACGACCCAAAATGGCTTGGATTCTGGTTCCATTGACTTACATTAAAAGTAAAGCAAGTTTTTACCTTTTTGGAGATTTTGTTCCCCTTTCATATATAAATAGATCATCGCTGACCAAAGAAAAGCAAAAAAAAAATGGTTATTGGATGGAAGGCATTCACAGGTATTTCTGTAAAATCCATCCACTGAAAAAAGACAACACAGCGTCATGGGTCTGAAAGGATGTGTAGCTGTCAAGCACCTTAATGAATTTGCAAAACAAACAAAGAAGTTGCTGGGGTTCCCAGAACAATGAACGGACCCCTCCAGGATCCAGACTTTGACATCATTCAGTGTGTTTGGAATTATTTAGTAGAAAATAGGAATATCTCTGCAGATTTATTTTACAAACTAGAAAGAACGGAAGCTGTAATAAAGGTGTGGACACACTTAGGCCTCTATTGAGGCTTCTACGCAGGCTTTTCTGTTAAATATATGTTTTCTGTTTTTTCCCAATGCTGAGAAATGAATAAATTGTACTTAATACCCATTTTGACTGGAAATTAAATAAATGAAAATAAATGAAGGGTGGTCTCTGACTTTTGAACCGTACTGTCATTCGTATGTGTGTGTTTGTATGTGCTTTTGCAAGCCATCACCCGACGTCAGTATGAACTGTGTATGCGTGTGTGAGTGCGTAGGTGTGTTGAATTCCTCCTGATGCAAATGGTCCAACAGCACACAGTCTGGCTTTGAAATTGCACGTTTTTACTAATAAACTGTACAAACTATCAGTTTACTTTGTATTTGCCAGGAATGATTGAGCATCAAATCTGAAAGTGACTGCATTGTACAGTAGTAAGAAGCTTCATTGTGTGTGTGTGTGTGTGTGTGTGTGTGTGTGTGTGTGTGTGTGTGTATAAAACAGACATCTCTAACCCCTGCTCATACTAATGACCCATAACTCTTATGGCTGTTGTTTTATATCAGCCCTCATTATCTAAACTGCTTCTGAGTTGAGCTCAGTGAGATTTTGGACATGAATGAATCACGCTACAACTGGAGGCTTAACTTCAAAAACCCAAATCACCACAGCTTTACTCTAAGTGGCCATAAATAGAACAAGGCCTGGCCTTTTCTCACTGGAGATCTGCTCTACCAATTTTCAGTGCCACATTTGATCTCAGCTTGCTATTGTTACGTTTCTTTATATATTTCCTGAAAGCGGAATCCCAAGAGCCTCTGCATGATATGTTTTCATACATATTGTGATGATTTTTGCTTCAATCATGCAATGTTTCATTTCCCTGTAGGGTTAACTAACTTTTCACCTCAGCACACATAGCTTTGTGTGACTTCTCTGTGCTAAATTTATGTCCCTTGATATTTTAACCTTCTGGCGCCCACAAACCCGCCCGCACTTTATTAGTGTTTCTATGTATGTTTGACTAGAGGAACATATATATCTCAGAAATACAGCTCAAACATTTTCTGAATCTGTGGAGTCGCCTTTTTTCATTCCATCTTATTCAATCACTAAGGACTGACCTGTCACATCGGAAGCCCTTCTTTCAGTTTTCAGGATTAGAATCAGAATCAGAATCCTTTATTGATCCCAGAGGGAAATTGCAGTTGTTACAGTTGCAACCATTTATGTAAAGGAATAAACACGTTAATAATTTAAAACAAAGATAAAGAGAAATTTGCAATATGTACACAAAATTTAAGTTCTTGTGAATACAGTAAAGTGGCGGTGATTATGATAATAAATATGAAACATCTAGTATAAAGCAGTTCAAATTATTTAAATTATTGTCCTTCTGAATTATTGCACACACAATTATTATTATTACATATGAACAGTTTGGCATTGAGTTTTGCACAGATGGACCACACTTTGTGAATCACACACTGAGGGAGGAGTTTGATGGCCACAGGTAAGAATGACCTCTGTGGCGCTCTGTGGTGCATTTCGGTAAAATGAGTCTTGCACTGAATGTGCTCCTGTGTCTCATCACCGTGTTGTAGAGTGGGTGGGAGCCATTGTCCATAATGGCCTGCAGCTTAGACAGCTTCAGCTGCTGAAGTTGCTGCATTGGCTTTGGGAAATAGCAACTTCATTATGAAGCATATGTGTAACATGTTATATGCAAGTGCCTTGTGAATTTAAGAAGATATGCAAAAATTGAGAATATGCCCTCAGACCCCAGAGGATTAAAGAAATATTTACAGCAAATATACTAGATCAACCAACACACATTTGGTGTCTAAGGTTTTCTACTGGAGCTACAAGGCTAATGGCAATGCATATGTATCATCTCACACTTAATCATCATCTTTACCCTTAAACTGTGCTCAGTTGTTACATAATCTTAAATAGACTTGCTTATGTAGTTCCTGACACTGTATGATATACTGTTATCAATGCAAATAGACAATATGTATGTAGCATAATGAGAAACACAAAAAAAGTTTGATATTGTCACTGTCTGATAATCTAGTCTACAAACATTACGATTTTATAATATCACAGGATTAACCCTTGTGTCGTGTTTGTGTCTGTGGGACACATTTTCAATGTTTTCCAAAATAAAAAACGATGAGATTTATTATTTCAACCTCAGATTCCTTGGCCTTTGATCATTTTCTGTGAAGATCATATAAAATAACACATTTTAGGGCCTTCACACTGTGTGGACAACATGGGCAGGCTGCTGACTGGCTACAGCTGCTAAAGGGGAATGCTACACTGGACACTTGTGATATTTTAACATGAATTGTTATGGCTGTATTAATTTAAAAAGAATAATGTGGTGGACTCTCCTGACCACTGAGTGACAAAATCATCAACACCATACAAGGGATAGGCAACTATTTTGCCAGTTCAGACTATTTGTTCACTATATAATTGAAATATAATAAGACATTGTATGACTGTAGGAAGGGGGAGAGAGCTCTGAGAAATTGGGCTGCTTCTCCTTTAGAAGGCCAGATCCCCTTTGATGAACAGAGGTAGGACCGAGAGAGGAACAGGAAGAAGGTGAGGAGGTGGTGAGGTGTGAAATCTTCGTCACAGGAAACATAAGGCAGAGATTTGAAAGAGGAGGAGCTTTAGGAAGTCCAGCACCCAAAGTTCAAGCGTTTTTAAAATTCCATTGAAAACCACGCAGGAAAGTGGAGAAAAATTAAAGGAAATTTTTTATGAAGTATCATGACTTACACATGTTTTTAATATAGCATATTAGATTTGCATTATCCTTCAAAATGAAAAGAACTATTTCTTTATCCTTTAAGCAGAACATTTTCTTTTATTGTGAGATTAAAACAAATTCTATACGGTTGACAGTAGTAGGCTACTTTGAACAGAAGACTCAAACATCTGATGTTTTTCTAAGATATCTGTTGGCCACTGAGTTGTTGAAGGTGATGCTTCTCATGGGGTTAAGAAATTGCAGATGGTTGCTGAAAAGAAACAACATGACAGCACATTATTGAGAATTACTTTTCAATAATATCTCCCAGCTTAGCAATCATAAAACAAAGCGGTACATACTTTACAGTCACTGGTGTTGTATGAATATTGTGTAACACCAGTGACGGTGACTCCAGTGACATTCGGGTTAAGCCTGAAGATTTTTTTAAATTGGCAGACATATTGCCGGTCAGGTGACACTGTGCAACTATTTATATTCAGTAATAAAAATAATATTTGGCATTATTTTGACAAAATTTGGATTACCCAGTTATTAAAGCACACAGAAATTATGAGCTGCATGATGAACAGAAATATTTATAAATGAAGGAAATATAGTGAGTGAGTGTGGACTTGCCTTCTCATGCCTCGAGATGCTTCCTCTCTGATGAGTCTCGACCCAAAGAAGCAGTTTAATAGAGCTGGAAATACTATGTAACATAAAATAAATAAATTAAATGTAACATAAGAGTTCTGATAACACCAGTGACTGAAATCTCTGTGACAAAAGTATTTTTTTTAAATAAAATACATATTTTTAAAATGTGGTATAACATTAATGACATAAGAGGTAAACATAATCTATTTTAGATAAATTCCTACATTAAATCTCAAACTATTAAAATATTATTTTATGTTAAAAATGCTTTCTGAAATGTTGAAAATGGGTTTTATGACAGGCTGTTTTGACTATAAACACAAAAATCTGAGAAATTATTAGGGAAAAGATTTATTTAATCTTAGGTCAACTGTGTAAATGTACACAGTGACTTTTGGAGCTGTGTTTAAGCATCTTTTTAAGTCCTGCAACCTTTGTGACATGGTTCCCCCTCCAAGTGGAGAATGACCCATTATAATTTTGTGATTATTCGCTGAAAATCACTCAGAAATTATGCATGCGAGGGGAGACATAGCTGGTGGATGTTTGCAATGTTTAATTTATTGGTCATCAATAATGCCTTGATTCTGTGTGTGGACTAAAAAGCCAATCCACCGGCACTATAAAGGTCAAAGATAGGAGGGGGTCACTGCTAAAACAGGCTGGGAGCCACTGTTTTAAGAACTCATGTGGACATAAGTATGTGGACAGGCAGAAATGAATTTTAATTGAGATTTTGAAAAGTCAACAGTGGGGTAACTGATCATAGTCTATGCCTAACTGTGACACTGTGACAACTCCGTGTACAACATAGTGTACAGTGCAATAACCGCCTAAACGATATTCACACTGCCTTCTTGAGATTCAGCCTCAAATGCACCAAAGTAGAGGTAGAAGTGGACTATTTTTCCGCTGTGCTTTCTGCTTGCATAGCTAGATGGCTGGCCACAGGCTTTGTGGAAGACAAACACTTTTATTTAACACTTTATCCCTCCCAAACAGTACATCTTTACTATGTGTGAGCATAACACCTAGCAGCAACTTCACGGGCATCTATGTCCCCACCTTAACACCTCTCTTATAGACTCGCTTAACACCTTTGACATTTTTTCACTACCAATTTCAAAACTGCCTGACCTCTTTATCCCATGGTGAGAGATAAGCGTGCTCCAGTGCAGTTACAGGACTCAGCATTATGTGACACCTTTAAATTAAGCAATAATGTAAGAGATGACTTTAATGTAGCCTCGTTTTTTGTGCTTGACACGTCTGATTTCATTGCAACTGATTGTGTTTTCTTTGCAAAAAAATGCAGATATTTGACTTTGAGCAAAACTTGAGCCAGTGCAGGAGAATTCTATAGACAGACAGACAGACACTCTATGTAGATAGACTTTTCTAGATCATTCATTGAAAAACAGACAGATTAACTCAATAGATAGACAGACAGACAGACAGACAGGCAGACAATTTTTGATACATTTTTCTAGCTTACTGGTCCATAAATAGACAGACAGATAAACTGATTAGACAGACAGACAGATAGATCAATAGATAGATAGACAGACAGACAAACAGACAGACCTTTTCATCAATATACATGCACACAGACAGACAGATTGTTTTGATTGTGAACTTGCAACATCAGCAACACAGAAGTGCAAAAACCCTAGAGTACAAACACTGGAGAAGAAGTAACACTGCAAGAAGTGCAAAAGCATAACACTACACCGTGCAACCAGCAGCTTTTTTCCTGAGCTCGGCTTTATTCCGTCTCAGTGGAAGTGATTTCAGCATTGCTAAATCGGATTAGATATTACTAGAAGCTTTTCAGTGGCGGACTGGCATCTGCAAAACGCTTTTCCTTCTCCAGGGCCTGTGCCTACCAGTACAGCACACACAGCAAAGGCATGGAGAAATCTTTAACGCTACTGGGAGCTTAAACAGAGACCTGGAGTGACTCTTCCATACACACACACACACACACGCAGCTGGTGGCGTGTAACTGGATCCATGTGCTGAAACGTCTGGGCCGAAAAAGACAACGAGCTGATGTTTAATGGTAACCCACGGCGACCCTCGCGCCAGGCTGGGCCTGTAAGCAGAGCTGCTTCATGAGGCCTGCGGTTCATGAGGAACTTTCTCCTTTCGTTCACTGTCTGTGGAAAAATCGGAGGAAAGACTTTTCCAGCCAATCCTCCAGAACGTCCAGTCAGACGCTAAAAGTGGCCCCCAAGCTGGTCGTTCCAACCAGCCACAGAGACAGCAGGCTCATTATTTAATAACTACTACAAATTATTTAGAAAGTACTATGAAGCTAACATATACAGCACTGCGCAAACTACATTTATTTTATTTCCAGTAAAATGAGCCATTACGAAGAAGTTCTTCATTTATTTTTTCAGTTTTTTTCCAAAACTGGAGTTCAAAAAAATGATTAAAAGATACAGAGAAAATTTAAGTCCTAACAACCATACAAGACCTAGTAGATCACCAGAACTGCCCCTTCAGATAAACAGCACTTAAAGCTGAACTCCTGAGTCACGTTTACTCTAATGATATTCTGTTATATGAAGTGTTGATTTAAAAGTTTGGTCTAAGTACTAAGATTGATGCAGTCCTTAGTAAATCTGACCACATTTGCCAATTTATGCTATAATGCATTTTCTTCTCTCCTTAACCAGTTTACACTTTATTTTCTCTATAACTTGATTTTATACTGTCTTCATTAAAAGAGGTCAGCAGATAACTAATAGGCTAAGAGACAGATTCAGTAGCACCTAGAAATAGGCTTCAAATTCAGAGCTTTCCAGAAAGAGTCAGTACAACTGCATATAGAATAAAGAATGTATTTCTTAAATACCTGTTACAAGGTATTCACATGCTAGAAATGGCATTAAACGTGATTATAGAACACTGCTAGCTTAGTGCGAATAACACTATAAATTCCCATAAGGATTCTAACAGCTAACAGAACAATTAAAGGCTACTTATAATTGAATTATAAGGTTTATGCATTAAACATTGCTTTGTAATTATATACAACTAGCAGACGTTCATGGTTTTCTGACTACTATCCCATTGGCAGTTGCACTTTTTCACACAAACTCCTCACTTCTTAAACTCAAACAGACACAGTATGTGTTCATACATGCTGAAATAAGTTCTCTCTTACTGTTCTGGAGTAGACAAATCAAGAGGGAAAACCCAATCCAGTGGTGCCCCTCTTCTTGTGCTGGGGCTGAATCTTAAATAACTTCATGCCCCCTACACAGTGCACTACATAGAAACTTAAACACTGGATCCTGCACCTCAACAGTGCATAATATAGCTACAAAGTAGTCATTTGGGATTTAGCCACATTGATTACTCAACAAATAGTGCACTACTTGGCTGTAGAAGCTAGAATTTCAAAACCTCCATAGCCAGCACACTAATTAGGGAGTTCCTTAGGCATTTGGGATTCAGCCTGGGTTTGATGCAACTTCAGACTGAAACATGAACATTTGAAGGGCGTTATTCCATTCAAGTGACATTTTTAGACTTTTATACTGCCGTTTTAGTGGGTGGCGCGGTGGGCCTTGCTGTTGCCTCACAGCAAGAAGGGCCTGGGTTCGATTCTGTGTGGAGTTAGTATGTTGTCCCTGTGTCTGTGTGGGTTTCCTCCTGGGACTCCGGTTTCCTCCCACAGTCCAAAGACACGCAGTCACGACAACTGGACATACTGAATTGCCCCTAAGTGTGTGTGTGTGTGTGTGTGTGTGTGTGTGTGTGTGTGTGTGTGTGTGTGTGAATGTGTCTGTCTGTCTGCACTGCAATGGACTGACTGCCTGTCCAAAGCTTTCCTGCCTTCCGCCTGATAACAACTGGGATAGGCTCCAGCGACCCTGAGGGAGAAGCGGCTTAGAAGGTGTGTGTGTGTGTGGGTATGTTTCCATTTTACAGTTAATCATATTGTAAGTACTTCAGTTCAAGCCTGTGATATCAATGATGATGTTGTTTAGCATGTTTGCTAAGTTTTAGCCTGTTAACTAGCTGACCAGCCTAGTTCTAGTTATGAACATAAGTCGCCAGCTCCTCAGTTTAAACGAAAAACGACTTCTTACTTCATTAGTATACTCGGTGGTTCATGCAAGCAGCATCAGAGTCAAAGATTATACCATTAACAGCATAAGGATTTTTGTGATGTGGTGCAGTCGTTGTAAATGCAGCTCAGCTAATCAGATATTAGGGCAGGAATTATCCATTTTATTAAAAAAAAAAAAAAAAATGCATGCTACATGCTGCACTGTACATAGGCTGGAACGGCAGTGTCACTGAAAAATTGAATTGTATCAAGTGCTATCCACATATTTGCCACCAGATAGCATCTTTAAAGCTTTCATCACCATGAGAAAGGAGAAAATCACTTCAGATCTAAAAAAAATCCACAACTGGTTCTTTCCATCAGCCAGCTCATATACATGGGTCTGAAACAATGTCAAAAATGCCATTATTGTGAATGAGAAATAGATATAGTTGTTGTTCTCGAAATAATGGACCGACCACCCCGGCCGCATTACTGAATGTGTTTGGGATCACTTGGATCATGAAAAGCTGAAAATGGCAGCAACTTGTAGCACTAAACTTCAGAGCTGTTGAAAAATACCCCTCACAAAAACTGAAAGAAAATCATGAAAAGAAGCACTGCCTGTCACTGTATGTTGTTTAGTCATGAGAGCGTGGAACTGAAGTGTGGACCCACACAGAGTTTAAAGGGTTAAAGTTTCTGTTTCAGCTCAGAGAACACATACACAGGCACATTTAGATCACAATGATTCACACAGACACCACAGACTATTTAAAAGTCATCAGAAATGCTCAGAAAGTTATGGCTCTAGCCCACTGGATATACAAAGAAACACCAAGTCATTCTGAGAGGCTTAGCAGAAGACGGAAAAGACGCACACCCTCTCTCTCACCTACATCAGCCTGACCACACACACGCACACACGCACATACTCTTTTAGCCACAAAGAAAGGCCACAAGTCAAAAGGAAATGAAAATTTCTTTTGGGGGGGGGGGTCGTTTAAAGATGGACCAGGCAAACGAAAAAGGCCGCAAGATTAAATACTAATAATCCTCACTCCCTCATACACTGCAATGATGACACTTTTAGGATGACTACCTCTGCATTATGTTCTTTGTGTGTGTGTCTGGGTGTAAGGCCAGTATGTGAGCAGTACACAATCCCCCACAACGCAGCCATAATGTATAGCAGTGGAGGCATCTTCCTCCTATGGATATCAGCCCTCCTCACAAACAAACTCTGATAAAAACAACATGTCCACTCGTTGCATTGCTCCAGGACAAAGAGCCAAAGCTGGATGAGCAAAACAAGGCCCTGCTCGGTGGGTTTTTCATCCTTTTAACCAGCGCCAGGCCTGCGGTCCAATCCAATGGACTGCTGCTGCTGCCTGGTGAAGTCTAGACAAAGTCTTTAGTAATGCTGGGGAGTAATTGACTCACACATACCTATGTTACTACTTTTGCTACATTTCCCTGCATTTAGCTGCTAACTTTTTCCACGGAGTATGAATGTACCCTGCTGTATGCCCGTTTAAATGAGTTGTAATTTAAAATAGCCAAATATAATTAGGATACTAAGCTACATTCGTCTAGTAAAGAAGGCATTTTTCAGCTAACTAGTTCTAAATGTTGTTAGCTAGCTACAGCGTTTCACAAAGTAGCTTAAGCTATTTTTGAGAGAGCTTCCTTTACCATGCAGACTTTGGCTCAGGCAACAAACACGAATAAAGCATTCGAGCGGAGGTCTTGGGGAAGAGAGGAAGGCATGCTGAATTAGCCAACAGGACATAGCTATGCAGTTTTAATATAGCCATCTTGCTTTTTCTTCCAAGGATTGACACACCTTGTGGTAACCTAGTTCAGGCTGACATCATAGGCTACCAAACTTCAGAAACAAGTTCCTATTTGCCATTCATTAGCAGCATTTTGCTAGCTGTTGCCGCTAACACTGAGCGGTATGCTATATTAGCTAGCTATTGTTTTTCATAAAGTAGCTTCGAGATGGTTAGCTGCTTTTTAAAATTAGCTTCACTAAAATTGAGCCAGGCTGTGGCCCACTCAAACTAAACCAGTGGCTTGAGTGGGGATCACAGGGAAGATGTGGGCTTGTTGAAGTAAGTGAGTCAACTTTAATGCAGTTAACTTATTTTCCACCACATATGAACATAGACTGTGGTAGCCCAGTTTAAATAAGTTGTAATTTAAAATTGGCTAATATAATCAAGTTGGGAAGCGTCAGAGGCACGTTTCTAGCTTCCATTCATATCTTGGATGAAGAGTTTGCCTAGCCAGCCATTATCAAATAGCTAAATACAGGGAGAAATATAAAACAGGAAAAAAAGATAAAGCACACTTACTGTATTTTCCTGATTGCGAAAGGCCTGTAGATCCTTATTTTTGAAACATGCAGACAAAAGTCAGTCAGCAGAGCTTAGAGCATGGAAATGGGAGAGAGAAATGCTGTATGATTAAATCATGCATCTGTTATTAATGGTTAAAGCAGCTTGCCTGTCATGTCTTCCATGCTGCTTAATGCCAGAGGCCTAAACTAACAAAGGGTTGAGAGCAATTAAAGCATAGCGCCTATACACTACAGGGCCTTGGATCAATAACGGGAGAGATTTCCTTTTCTGACCCTGTATGATGTGAGTTAATGTCTAATGTCATGGCCTCCATTAGCGAAGATAGTGAGTAAAGCAAGCAGTACTGAGAGGGGGATGAGAAGGAAGACAATGCAGGTCTATTCACTGTTAGAAATAAAGGTTCTTGCAGGTACATCATCATTCATCAAGGTACGAACAATGCGCCCACAAAGGTACAACAGTGGCTTTATAGTCCAATTGTATACCTTAAATACGTTTTTTCCCAGTGAAAGGTATGTATATGCACCTTTTCATAACCTAATGTTTTAAAACAGAACAATAGAATAAAAGACCTGGAGATGAGACGGGGTGTGTGGAGTCAATACAACCTACGCCCCAGCTACCGCCACCTACCTTGGACTAGCTGCCCATCCTACACTGATGTTTTCATAGACTCCTAGATATTACTACTACTAATACTACTGCTATTAATAATAGTAGTATAATCACTTGTAGGTAGTTTGACCAGAGGAGGATGGGTCCCCCCCTGGTGAGCCTGGTTCTTCCCAAGGTTTCTTCCTCAGTTCTGAGGGAGTTTTTCCTTGCCACTGTCGCCTCTGGCTTGCCCACTGGGGGGGTTTTACATTCCTGTTAAAACTTTGTCTTTTCTGGAATTCTGTGAAGCTGCTTTGTGAAAACATCCATAGTAAAAAGCGCCATACAAATACATTTTATTTGATGATTTGATGATTAAAAATAGAATTTTAATGGATTACGGTACAGTTATGTTCCCTGAGGTACTGAGATGTACCCGTGAGGGAACCAACCTTTATTTCTGACAGTGTTTGAAAGACCTTTTAAACTTTTTTTAGCGAAAAAAAAGTAGTTTCCAAATACACTGTTTACTTCCCAGTCTATACAGTATGAGTTGGATTCATGCCGAAAGAAATTTGAAAATTGAGTAATGTATACCATCTGGAAGTCTGAAATGAAATAGAAATTTACACACACACACACACACACTCACATTTTCTAAGCCGCTTCTCCCTCAGGGTTGCAGGGAAATAGAAATTTAATTATATTAAAATTAATAGAAATGACATTGAATGATATGAATTATATTGAATTATTATAATATTATTTAATTATATTGTTAATTATATTATAATTTATATATTTAGAATATAATATATATATTTATAATAAATTTAAATCTTGTAAAAGAGCACTATAAAATCTGAAACTGAATTTTACGGTTGATGCCCAATTAAATGTCTGAAATTCAGTTTATAAAAAGCATTCCGTTTTTTTATTCACATTCTCAAATTCACTTTCAAAATAACAGCCAGTTCTCTTGCAGGCAAAAGCAGCCAAACACTGAATCTCCTCCTGGTTCCCCTGCTTGTCCTTTGTACCTACACTCACTGGCCATTTTATCAGAAACACCTTCCATATAGGTACACTAAAACAGACTATAGCCCATATGTTGCTGCAGTTTATCAATCACCTCCCCCACAACCAACCACACTATCATTCAGTGCAAAGGGACAACCACAGGACCACTGCAGATCAGAGATTATCGCTTTACACACTGTTCCATATCACTTCTGATACAAAACAAGTGTTATTAACTGGTGCTAAGAGTGTTTTGACTGTTTTTGTTCCTGCAAGACACCTGGATGTAATTTGGAAAGTGAATCTGAAAATGTGAATGACTAGAAAAACTAAATTCTTTTTAGAAATCGAAGTTTAGTTGTTCAATTGCAAAGTGCATAACATGACAAAACAATATAAAAATGTGCAGTAGGCCTTATTATAACTTTTGGCTAAGTTGCAAGGCTGTTTCGATGTCACAACCATGAACACACATTTGACTGGCCATTCGACATCCAGAAGTTTGGCCCACCTTATTGGAATGGAAGATGTGGGGACTTTTTAAATGTTGTGCTGTTCCTGGCACACCGTAACAAGTCTGTTTAATTCTAAGGGATAAAGAGAGGTTGGAAAATATTCACATGAAATGAATTTTGACAGTTTCGGGCTATTAAAACCACACAAAATCAGAAGTGGACAAGAAAATATAGAAGAAAAATAAAAACGCTTGGCCATTAATTCACTGTCTGACCTGAGATTGAGAGACTGTGTAATATGTATGTGTCTCTGATGGTGCTGTTGCTGACTCAAATCCAGTTAGTCACTATAGAGTTACCTCGATGACAGACTGAGGTGATGCCATCATGCGTCCATGTGTAGATTAGTGCGGTTGTGGTAATATGATGACACGGAGCGTAGGCTGGGAGGTTTTTAATGAGCTCGGCCTCAGTGGTGGTTGGAAAAGAATGAAAGAAAGAGTGAGAGAGAGAGATGGATGGCTGGAGCAGCCGCAACTTCAAAGACGTCTTTGGATCTGAATTTGCTATTGGCCTCAGAGGGGACCTGCTATTTCACTTAGACAGACACACATACACAGAGGCTATTTTGTACTCCATATCAGTTAGTAATGATCAGATAACTGGAGTATTAGAGGAATAGTAAATATATTAACGTATTAAAGGACCCCAAAAGATAATAATGTACCAAAGTCACTTCTTTTAGATCAGGGTTGCACAACTCTGGTCCTGGACGGCCCGTGTCCAGCACAGTTTGGAGGTTTCTCTATACCAACACACCCACTAAACCACTGGCAATTCACAGATAAATGTAATCAGGTGTGTTTGAGTAGTGCTGGCCAACAGACCACCAGGACCGGAGTTTGCACCCCTATTTTAGAACCTCTTAAGCCTTTCTAGTCATTTTGTTTCTCATTCTATGAATGTGGCTCCCTCTAGTGTCTGGAAGAATCCACCCATGTATTCAAAGTGGTGCAAAATGCATAACATGACAAAGCAATATAAAAAATGTGCACTAGGCCTCATTATAAAACATTTCTTATTTAAAGACATACAGCATTTTAAGCTTATTTTGTCACATGTGTATCTTACAGTCACTGACCACCAAATAGATTGACACTGGTAACACAAGTGTACAGTTGTATGCAGAGGTTTGGGCACCCCTGAGCATATTACACATTTCGTTGGTTTCTAAATTGAAAAGAAATAAACACAAGAGTTTGACCGATTAGGTTAAATAAATAAAGTAGTAACCTTTTGGCAGATATCACAGCTAGCCTCTAGTCCTGAGATATTCTTGGGTCATTTTGCATGCACAGATTTACAAGTTAGAGGATTGTGAAGGCCATTCCATAAACTGATGGACATAATCATAATCTGAGGTATGTTTTGGGTCATTGTCCTGTTGTAGACGACAACTTCTTTTCAGCTTCAGTTTCTTGACATTGTCATATTTCCTTCAAGAATTTGCAGATATTAAGCGGAATCCATTTTTCCATCATCAATCTGTGATATGTTTCTTGTACCACTGGCTAGCAAACAGTTGGTAAAAGTGTTATTTTCATCAAATGCTTTTCCCTTCACATCTTTGGTGATTGTAGCATTGATTTCCATTCTCACAGCCCTGGTTGGCTTGTCTAGATCTAGTTCTGTATAATTCAGAAGTCAACTTTTGTGATGAAATCGTGGGTAACATTTCTGTTTGATGACTCTTCCATGTTGATTATATGAGGCACTAACATGTCGCACACCACCACTCCTGTGTCAGCTAAACATTTCTGGAGGTCCTTTGCTGTCATATGGGGGTTTTGCTTTACCTTTCTTGCCAGAATACGAGCAGTTCTGTCTGAGAGGTTTTGCGGTCTTCCAGATCTTGTCTTAACTTCTACAATTCCCCATAACTGCCATTTCTTAATAACATTTCAGACAGTGGAAACTGTGAGCTGGAAGGGCTCTGATATGTATTTCTGGCATTCCCCTAATTTGTAAGCATTGATTAGTTTCATTTTCAAATCTTCAACCAGAGGTTGTTGACTGTTAGTGCACCATTTGAAGTGACAGAGATTCTAATACTCTTATCAGCTGACAATTCCTATGAAACGTTTTCTTATCTTATGAGCCAATATAAACCTCAGGTACTGAGACTTTTCTGAAAGGATGTTTAAACTTTCCAAAATTACTTTTTTCTATATTTAATACAAAATGTTTTTACTTCTTGGCAGAAGAAATCGTTAATATTAAAGCATGATGGTTGGGGATACTTTACTTTTGTCTTTATTAATCAATAGAACAGTAGTTCTAGTTCTGTGGCTTGTGCCTGCAAACAAATCAGCCTTGATATTATTCACGATAACACACTCCATTTCATAACCTATTGCTTAAATAATGCAATTGCACTTACAAAACGCAGTCACAGTGGAAGCCAATGGGCAGTTGCTTCAGCATGCCACACATGCAGCAGGCACTGAAGCACTTCTCTAATATGGCTCTTTTCCCCCACATGTGTGCTCATGACTGGTTATAATCATCTCAGAATTTGGCATTGAGGATTTTTGCTGTTGAATCAAGCTATTTTAAATGTAACTGTTTTGATTTTAATTAATTTTCATTTAAATAGATTGATTTCATTTTCATATAGGATATAATTTCTCCACAGGAACACCAGGAAAGGTAAAAAACATATTTATCACTGATAACTGGTCGTTTTGACAGAGACTGAAAACTGATGTGTGTATGGACTTTACAGTTCTATACGTGTTTTGCAGTGTCTAGTTTACTTATCTAAAGGAACAGTTTCCAGTGTTCAAGTGAGATTACAGTATGAGCTGATACCATCTTGGCCTCACAAAGCTGAAGTCAGACACTACTGACTTCAAGGAGAGGTCACAGTAGCCATACACTTAACAAGTAGATGTACTACCACATTACTCACAATTTCCATCACACCAGCCATGCAGAGGGCTTTGGCTTTCACTCTATTTAAACTGTGTGCTGTATGTCTGGTGGCACTACCCCATTTAAGGATACTTCTCAAGAAAACTCACTTGCAGCAATGGTTTGGGCTTTGAGATTTAGCTGGATACAGCTGCATAAGGCTTATTTGGCCAGGCCAGGGTCATTCTGTGTGTTTCACAAGGACTTCGCTGTGTGGAAATGCATGGTCCTAGAAACAGTAAAGGATCTGGATGATGTATAGGCTTTAAAAGTGTAAATGTGGAACCTGCCTAAGGTGGAAGACCATAGAAATGGAAGTTTACCAGTGAAATCCAGTGGCAAGACACTATAATGGACAGTAATAGTAATATTTCATTCACATTCATTTACAATTTCATTAAGTATCATCTATATACATGGTCATCGTTTGAAATGTAACACATATTAGCAATCAAAGGTTTGGAATCATTTGCTCCTCTTTCTCCAATATCTCCCTGAGTTTTTTCTTAAATTTGTTCTTGAAAAAGGTCTTAAGAAAAAGTCTACAACAGATTCATTACATGTTCTTAAATCACAGAGTTGTTCACGTCTTTGTGCTCTTGAGTGAGGGTAGGTTTTTTTTTTACCTAAGAAAAAAACCTGGTAAGTGAGGCTCAATGTTTTCAATACTAAAAATAATTTGGTTGCAGAGAAGTGAAAAAATATTTTAGGAGTAGGAGGACAGAACCTCTTTTGGTTTCCTAGAACTATGTTTTAAAATTGGATTTGTGAATGTGAAAGACCTTTTAAAGGTTAAAAGTACCTTCCCATGTTAAATACCTATATAAATGTAAAAGTTCTTCACACTTACATGTCTAATTTACAAAAAATTATTCTTTAATGAACTACTAGTGCTATTAAAATATTTTTACAGAACCAAAATTGGTTCTATGGCATCATGCAAAAAACCCTTTTTGGCCACAAAAATGAAGGAATGTTAGATGTGTGCAGGATGATGAACGGAGCTGTAGAAGAATCTCAAAAGAATCTCAATCACATCTCAATTTTTTTGCTTTTTTTTTTACATCATTTGAGCTCAAACTTGTGAAAATATAACGATGAATGGACCAATAGAAATGTGTCACAATTACTCTAGAATAAAATCACTTTACATTAATTACTTACATCAGAAGTAAAGAATATTTTTGCCCTCTCATATAAAGTTGACATTTTGAAGATATGTGGATTTGTTTATTTTTTTGGACAGTGACAATATTTAAAAAGCAAAGATCAAATCTCAAGGCAAAAAAATCATGCAAAAAAAAACAAACATTCTTGAAATGATGAATAAAACTTTTGATGAATAGTTTGTAATATTTAAATTCACACCAAGTAATTATGGCATAAAAAGTAAAATATCAAAAGGATGTGAAGTGATTCTAAAGTTTTGAATGTCAATGCATTTATAGTTTTTAATCAAGGGATTATAAATCTTTTTTTTTTTGGTTTCGATTTTTTCATATATTTGAAAACAGCAGCTGCTTTTTAGATTGTGTGAACATTTCAAAGTGATTAGAAGGTAGAAGTGAAACCAGCCTAGATAAAATCTACTTCCATCACCAAACAATGTTTTTCTTCTCTCACAAAATTACAGTTTTGGAGATCTAAGGTTTTGTTATGACAATAATGCTATGCATATCTGTATATCTTGGTAACCAGAAAATGAGCTGGCACTGAACTAACAATCCTGGAATATAGCAGTTAAATCTACTGACTGTGATTACATTTTTATATGACTTACTTTACAAACATTTATATATAAGTTAAATCGCTGTAAATTGCTTATTACTGTATTTTAACACATGACCATGCATCATTTCACTCTTGTTGACAGTAAAGCTCTTGTTCTGGACATCTGTTCATTGGAAATCAGTATCAAATAACAGCTGCTGAACTTTTCCTCTGCCAGTATTTACAAGCCAATATTTGTCTTGAATAGCCTTATTCTGGGTAAAGTTATCCCCAAGATCTAGCGCAGATAAAGTAGCTGGACGGCTCTTGGGGACCCACAGATTTACAGTACCATAGTCATGGAGAAATTATACCTGCTCCGACACTTTCCAAGAGCAACAGCACGCTACTTGGTATGAAGGCCAAATGCAGCCTTTTTCATGTCCCAAGTGGGTAGGTGCATGTGAGCATGAGATTGGGCTTCTAAACGCAAGCATGTTGGAAGAGAACAGGGTGCTTTGTACTGTAAGCCATGGAACCATTCAACCCTGAATGCTTTTGGCATAAAGATCTTCCAAATACTGAGCCTAGAATATTTACCCCCAGACATTCAATTCATTTTCAGTCTCCGCCTCTTAATAGAAGCTCCACTAAGTAAGAATAACTTGGTGTGGCACTTTCAACAGGAAGTCATTGCAGGTGAGGAGATCTCCCAGTGCAGTATAGTTCAAGAAGTCTCCGAAATGACAAGAGGAGGAAGAAATGTTCTTAACTTTACTGTACGTTAAAGGGGAATTCCACCAGTTTTTCAGGATCTCTGAGTAATTAAATGGTTCAGGTGCAAAAAAAGTCATTCAGAAAAGTATAACACGAAATGGTCCCTTCTACACTCTAAAAAATATGGGTATTCAAGAGTTCTTTGGTAAAGATAGTGGTTCTATATAGAACCATTAACACCCAAAGAACCCTTTGCATGCTTAAGTGGTTCTTTGCATGGGGAAATGGTTCTTCAGACTGATGGCGAATGTTTTGTATATGGTTCTGTATAGAATCTTTTTGAAAATGGCTCTATAAGGCACCGAAAAATCATTCTGCTATTGTTAAGATTTCAAGCTTAATAAACAATAAACAAAGTTCATTCAAAGAGCCATTTAAGATGCAAAGGCTTCTGTAAGTGTTCATGGTTCTATATAGAATTATTGGGCCTCATTCATTAATCGTTCTTAAAACCCATGTACGCAGTTTTTACAAAGATTCTGACATTCACCAGTGTTTACTTATTTGGGATTTTTTCTTAGGTAAGAACAGAATCTACACACATTCTACACAGTCATGATTTTATAACAATAACACGTGACCTCGAGTGTTCTAAGTTAAGTGATACTTTTTTTTAATCCCACAACTGGGAAAATTCCACCACCGCATTTAACCCATCCGTGAAGTGAAACACCACATAGATACTAGTGGGCAGTGAGCACACTTGCCCGGAGCAGTGGGCAGCCCTATCCACGGTGCCCGAGGAGCAATTGGGGGTTAGGTGTCTTGCTCAAGGACACCTCAGTCATGGACTGTCGGCACTGGGGATCGAACCGGCAACCTTCCGCTCACAGGGCCAGTTCCCTAATCTCCAGCCCACGACCGCCCACGACCACCCACGACCGCCCACGACTTCTATTGCTTTTATGAAACACAGTATTTAATATATTTTAATGTTAGCAGTTCTTTCCACCAAATTATAGTTACTTAACAAGCAGCTTGTGGCTACATCAGAGTAACAAACTCTGCTTACTCGCTGCACAACTGGCAGTTTGTTCTTCAGCTCCACAAAGACCAACTGACAGTTTGGGAATTTAGTGTAGTCTCATCTTCAGAGTCCGACCACATCGGCTGTCGGTCAAATCAGATGTTAAAAGTGTCCGTTTTCTGTTTGTGGTAAAGTGAGAAGTAAAAACGTTCAAATGGCTTGAGCGTCTCCTACAGCTGTCAAAGTCGTTGCTTAGCAACGGCGTCTCAGCAGAGTGATACAGTGTTTGTGAAAAACCTGTGATGTTATGGTGAAATAGCTTGTGTGGCCAGAACTAACTGTTGTATAATTATGTATAATTAACAGCATTACAACACTGCTCCTATCACCACAACTGTAAAGCCAGTACAATGAACCATTTCACATCTAACCACCCTGAATGACTTTGTTAATATCTCCGCCACTAAATTATGCAAGAACAATTTGTGGAATTCCTCTTTTATGTAATAGGATTTTAATCCAGGTAATGTTGGACCATTTCTATTGGTCCATTTGTCAGAACAGGTTCACACAATGTAGATGGTACCTGACATTTTCCAAAATTAAAATGGAAAGAATGAACACGCTTACACAGTTTTGATATGACAGCAGTGATATCCAGAATACAGAGGAACTAATGACTCACAACATGAGGCAAATTTAAAAGGTTGATTCTTATGATAAGAAACACCCCAAAACTCAGTTTCAGTTCACAAAAGAAAAAGGGCTCAATTTATTGTTTATGACCATGCACTACTAGGATTTCTGTCTTCTTCACAGTTTGAGCAGAACCCAAAGTGCTCAAAGTCACATGTCACATTGCAGTGCGGATGTTTACAAAACTAGAGTGTGCTTAAAATGCACCAAATGATCAGTTTTATTTTATACAGCTGGCTCATGTTTAAGAGGTACACAAAATAATGACCAATCACATCAGAGGTGGACGAGAGAGAGCAAACCAAACTTCTAAACCAGACTCAATCAACCACCAAAGGTTTGTAACTGCCTTCAACCCATAAGGCTGACTGAATAAGTGGAACCATCTAAATGTTAGATCCATAGCCACAGCCACAGCTATCTGTCTGCTCAGGAGTCCAAGAGTGTAATGCTATCTCTGAGTGAGTAGGATCCACCCATCACGCAACACAATACCAGCAAATGCGAGATTCTGTTAGCTGACATAAGAGAATGGGCAATTAGTGTTCTCCTCAAAGCGAGTTCAGCTGTCCAGTGATGTTGCATTGGGGTCAGTTTAAAAAGATTCAGGTACTTCGTGAGCCTCAGAGGAAGTATGTGCCAGCATTCATCCACCAAGCTTCGTACACTCTTAAAAAGATGGTTCTTCAAGGGTTCTTCAGTAAAATGGTTTTACATTGAACCTTGGACACATGATTAAAGGGTTCTTTGCACCATGAAAATGTTCTTCAGATTGATGGAAAATGTGCTGTAGATGGTTTTATACAGAACCTTCTTGAAAATGGTTCTGTATGGCACCAAAAAAGGCTCTTCTGTCGTTACAAGCTTGACATTGTAACAATAGAAGAACCATATTTGGTGCTAGATAGAACCCTTTTCAAAACTGTTCTATATAGAACCATATACGACATATTTTCTATAAATCTGAAGAACTCTTTCATGATGCAAAGTTTTAGATCTTTGAGAGATCATGGTTCTACATAGCACCATTTTCTTTACTAAAGAAACCCCCCGAAAGAAGAGCTATTTTTGTTGCTATATAGAACCCTTTTCAAAAAAGCTCTACATAGAACCATTTTCTTTTTTTAAGAGTGTAGCATTGCACAGCTGGGGAGCTAGCAGCTTGAATTTTAAAGAGGAGTCAAGCAGGGCAAAGAAATAAGACATCTTGGAAACTACATGTTCTATTATCATGATTTTAGAAGCTGGGCTGGAGAATGCTTATTATTAGAACCTACAAGTTCTATTTTTGTGCTGTTTGGGGAGAAGTGTGTTGTTGTTTGAGCGCAGTAGTGTGGCTGTATATCCGTGTACTCAAACTGAAAATACAGAGCACTGTATTACTCCATATGCATGACAGGGGGCAATAAAGTAGCGTTGTACTGCAGAGACCATATAATTTATCACAACATTAATTACATGTGATTTTCATGCCAATTACATTGTACGACATTGTGTTACTTACTGCAGGCTATAGTATACACAAAGATTTAGCACACACAAATGAAGCCTAAAGCCTCAAAATGACACTAGAGACAAATGCAACCATCATTGTGATTAACTCTTTTTTTACACACGAGCACACACACACACACACACACACACACACACACACATACCTTCTAAGCTGCTTATCTTTCTGGGTTGTGGGAGGAGCTGGAGCCTATCCCAGCAGTCATTGGGTGGAGGGCAGGATACACCCTGGACAGATCACCAGTCCATTTACAGGAGAAGGAAAAAACATATTTTACTTTTAAAGTTAGTGAATGGAACCAGACTTCCTTGGTCCATTTATCAAGAAATTTACACTTGATATAAAGGGTAAACAGGTATTTCCAAATTATGTCAAAAACTGAAAAATGACACAAGGTTTTGTTCCGACAGCGGTGATATTTATCTCTAAAAATTAACAGAGCATCATAATTATTAAGGAGCTAGTGCACAAACCTCCATGGACGTTTGTTCTGATGACAAGCTTTGTGCACTGATAATTCATTCAGTATATCAGACAAGCTAGACAAGGTAGGTTATTTTTAATATGCATCATTTCACACCATAGATAATGTTAAAGTACCTTCTCAGGGCCAAACTAATCTTGACTCTAGTGGACATGAGTGATGGTGGCAAGAAAATGTCACTTGAAGTAGCAACGTCAAAACAACAGCCATCCTCACCTTGTTGTATAATGTGTTGCCACAATGGGGAATTTTCACTTCCGCATTTAACGGAAGTTAAATTCACTTCCCATCCGTGCAGTAAAACACCACATACACACTAGTGAACACACACACTAGGGGGCAGTGAGCACACTTATCCAGGGAAGTAGGAAGCCCTGTCCACAGTGCCCAGGGAGCAATTGAGGGTTAGGTGCCTTGTTCAAGGGCACTTCAGTCATGTACTGTCAGCTCAGGGGATCAAACCAGCGACCTTCCGATCACAGGGCTGGTTCCCAAACCTCCAGCCCATGACTGCCACCAAAAAAAATCACTTTGCAGTTGCATTGGCCGGGAATTATCTTATTGCGGCTGTGATTAACTGTGGTAACTCTCTGACCATCATTACAAGGGACTGATCAAACAATCAAACAGCTTACTCATCAGATGTGAAGAATAAGAAGTTAGCAAGTTACCAGGCTATGTAGATACCTTTCTTGAATTTGGTTTAGTCATTCACACATCCAGGTACACAGCACTTCACAGCCATTCCTCAATTAAATTGTTTCTTAGATAAATTAAAAAGCTATATAAGACATATAGTTCAACAACTTAGGGGAGAGTTATAGTAATGACAACGTGGTTGTATTTATTTGCCCATAGATCAGTGGCTAGGCTAGCACACAGTACTGGTTGACACAGGGATTCCCAGAGGCTGTATAAAATATTCTTGCTGGGTGTTGTAGTGACAGAAGACAAATGAACAAAAATATTAAAACAGCATAAAACTGTGGATTCAGTCAAACCTATGAAGTTGAGGGATGAGAGGCTAAGCTGCCTAACATATAAATAACACTATAAATAACATAACAAACTCTAGGTTTAGGCCAGAAAGGCAACAGGTTCAGCAAAGACCCAGCTGTTGGCAACTTGTATTACAGACGGTAAGAAAAAACAGAAAGATATATTTGTAGGCTTGCATTAGTATTTAATGATGGTGGTATTAATATTCCAGTATTCCAACATGCCAATACTGCACTGCTGCATCATCCTAATATTCCAATATTCTACTGTATTCCAACATTTCAATAGTCCAGCTTTTCAAAATAATATATTTTAGCATCTATTTATGTGTGTGAGTGATAGAATTAGATAAATAAGCTCATCCAATGTTCACTATTCAAGAAAATTCCATTCAGATTGCAGCTTGTAATTTATTGTTTACTATATTAGGTTTCCGAGTGCATTCACTTTAATAGTCTGCACTGCAGCACGAGTGTGGTCCTTAGATTAATGGCCTCCAGCTCAGTAGTAGATCAGCACATGTTTAGTGGTGATGGTGCCACACGGGGACTGGATGTGCTCCAGGTGTTCCCCCAGGTGAGCTCCACCGCACTGCATGCCTCCATGCTGGGTACTTAACCAGCATCAATATTTACCCAGCTGCATGAAGAGGCATTAGTGTGCAGGCTGTACACTCAAAGCACCAGCCAAAGCCAAGCACAGCAATAGCAACATATGATATTAGACCAATGAAAGAGTGCATTTGCCTTTATTTGCCCTTTCATACTCTCGTTTTCCTGTTATTGCCCTCTTCCAACTCCAGTCATATTCCAGTCCAACTCCCCCAAAACCTCAAAACTCTTAGAATGGGATTTCACATAGAGAGATAGTTTAGAGAAATGCAGTGTATTTCATCCACTTCCAATTACATTTACACCATCCTTCTCTCCTTCAAATCAGGTTCAGTTTTCTACATAATTTGATAATACCAGATGTCTATTACATTATGCAAACATACCATGACAAAATAAGGTTAGTTACATTAATTTAGATTAACAAATAAAGAGTGAGTGCACTGATGTTTCAAAATTTCTGCATAATTCAGTCTTTACAATGTAAACATAAAACATTCAGAGCGGTTTGATACAAAATCCACCGTTCTAGAGAAACATACCTGTCAGAATTGGTCACAGTTGTGGTGATAGGTACCAGGCGTTTTGATGTCTATACTGCAAATTTAGCCATTACATTTACTCTCAGATACAATCATTGTCCCTACATATGCCTTCCAAGTGTTCTATGCCATGTTGGTAGTGGTAAAATGGTGGTAAATCTGATCATTTTTTGTATTCTTATATTTTTGGGGTAAAATACTTTACAACTCCCTGAATGTACCACTCTACAATGAATGAATAAAAAAAGTCTAGTTTAATGGTCATAACCATATTGCAAAACTAGTGTAAAACGATGTCTCAGACATCAGGTGACACATATGTAAACATTTAATATAATACATTTGTGAGCTTTTAGAGACATTAATTACTATGAATGTATATATTTTTTTACTTCTTAAAAGGACCATATCCTACTTTTTTATTATATGTTTGTTTTCCCCTGAGGATCCAGCTAATTTGTGTAGCTCTATGAACCAAAATAATCATAATCTAGCTTCTAGTTTCCAACCTCTCCTTATCCCTTAGAATTAAACAGGCTGCTTTTGTTACTGTGCCTTTAAGACTGATATGTAAATGAGCTCTGTTCCGATTGGCTGTCCTGCATTGTGACTCATTTTAAAAGCTGAGACACTCTTAAATGGGCAGAGCTCAATGGCTATAGGCTGAATATGTCATGTTTGTCAAGTTTATCTTATCTTGAATGGTGACAATAAAATATTTTTGAAAGAAAATTTGAAAGTAATTTTGTGACATCACAAACAGTGAACTTTGTCTCAAATTAAACTATTTTACATTTTGAAATTTTAACAGTATAGTAAATATTACATCAAACTTATTTCCAAAAACAAGGATAATGTGTTTTTCCATGATGTGGCCCATTTACAGATTTTGATTATGCAGAAATTTGAAAAAGAGTGGTTTTCCATCTGTAAAGTAAGATAAGATAAGATTATTATCCCACTGGGGGAAATGTGCATTGTTACAACAGAATAGAGCAGTAAGTAGACAAAGATGTGCATCATACAAAATACAGATTATAAGATATACTATAGAAATAAATAAATAAACAAGGCATCTGTTAGCAGAAAAAAAAATATAGAATTAAGATACTATACAAATTTACAGTTTACACATGCAGTTGTATGGATTTTGCACATTTCTGAGCAGGTAATGACTGGATATCGCACAGAAATTGTAGATATTACACAGTAATAATTACAGACATTGCACAGAACTTGTGTATGTATTGCACTTCTACCATTCTGTCAGCAGCAGATATTGCACATTAATTAGAGGTAGGATAATACGTATAAATTATTAAAAACAAAAACAAATACCTGCCAAGAATGCCTATTTCCTGGCTGTATCCTGACGTAGCTCTGAGCTGTGTAGCTTGCTTATCTCTGGATGTTGTCACTGTGAAACTAACAGGAGTTAAAAAGAACAAAATTGTTACAACTTTATTGCAATAGTCTTACGACCTCTCGCTTTATCTAGGGTGCTGTGGGGTCAGTAACGTGATATTAAAACAATGAACTGGTGATGGAGTTTTAAAAGCATGGAGAACAGATCCAATATAAGCACAACTCTAACACAAGAAACAAAGCCTTCTGTAAATAGAATTAGGGATTGTCAGTTAAATCAGCTAAAGCACAGCCCCCAGCACACGAGCTGCCGTCTCTTGTAAAACAAAGTTAAAATGTGAGGATTAAACACCAAAGCTTAAGCACATCCCTGATACAGGGGACGCTTTGTTAGGGGTATGCTGGTAAAACACTGAGACTAAAGTAAAAGCACCAGGGGAAATTTTCACCATTTTGTATAATTCAGTTATTGTGATGTAAACAAAGTCATTCAGAGTAGTTTCAAGCAAAATGTTTAACTGTAAATAAACTTACTGTGGCATGCGCCCGCCCTCCGGGCCCCGATGACGGCAGAGAGAGCCGGCACGAACGTGGGGCCCAAACACTTAGCGGCGACAAACCTCAGTGAGGCCGCTATGTTTGACCCAGGCGGCTGAGGTGCCAGCTGGGGGTGGTGACAGGGAGACGTAGCGGCGAGTTCCCTTTCCCTTTCAGCTCTGGTTTAATGAGAGCCACCTGATTGTCATCTGAGCGCCTTTAAAAAGGGCAGAGATGGAACAGAGCGAGAGAGGGCCGAGCAGCAGCCGCCTCAAGATGGGAAAAGCTCGAGGAAGAGACTGAATAGTCCAGCCAGCTTGAGCCACTGAAAAGTGGCTGGCTTAGTGTTTGCTTTGTTTGTTGTGTTTATTTTGTGGGAAAATAAAGAAACAGAGGTCCTCCTTACACTATGTTGGGAGCAGACGCAAACAGGAACAAATTACATGCTTACATGTAACAAGTAGTAATAATTAACACTGATGACTTTTACAGTTTGATACAGTTGTTTATTTTCATGTCTGCATCAGTGACTTTTTATAAATAGCATTTTATAAATAGCTCGAAAATCTGCTGCTCAAACATCTCCTTAGTTTTTCCTCAGGACTGTTATTACTGGCACTGCTGTGTGTTGCTGGAATTGTCATTACGTTTCTACATATGATAGATCTATAATGAGCGTATTTCATACCAGTAAAAAGAATTATGGAACATGTTTTATGTTTTTGAAGTAAGACAACACAAACATCCCACAGGCTTCAACAGGGCATAGAATTGCAGGTATGGTTCAAATGTTTCGGGCCTTGTACAGATACAAGCTTAAAAACAGATAAATGACTGGAGTTATTGTATGATTTATGATTGAGTTTGACATAGTCTAAAATTCTTTAGCATTAAATTGTTATTCACCTTTTAGCTTAACAGCTCAGGCCTGGCTGTGCAAGAGAGGGGAGGTAAAGCAGGCCTAGGCAAAGTATAGAGCTATGTTGCTCTATGTATGTATATAGGCTTATTATAAAACATTTAGTAGTTTTCAGTAGTTTAGTAGTTTAGCATTATATTAAAGGTTCTAACAATGGGTATGATATTTCATCACTGCAGGCCTATGTAGTCACAGCAGCAACAACATAGCAATAAGCATCTCATGAGGAAAGACAGATTTGGAAATATTGAATTATTCCCTCAATGCTAAAGATGCCATAAACTACTTCTTTAGTGCTGTAACTTTGCCTTACAGTTAAAGCAAGCTGGCCAGCTGGCAATCAAACTATGAAAATTAAAAGCGAAATTGCCAAAACTGTATATTTGCTTTCCACAGTAAATGTTACTTGAAAAGTAACCTGTGATAGCAGTCATAAGGAAGGTACGATGGGGAAATATAAGCGAGGGAAAATGTTAATGTTGGCAAATTATAATAAAAGTGGGGGTATTGGTGACCTATAATAAAAAGAGTTTTAGTGAGCCTTTGAAAGCTCTACTCAAAGAAGTTTTTACTGTGTATTTATTTATTTATTTACTGTCTATTTGTTTATATTTATTCTTGTTGTATGTCTACACCTTTATTATTATTACTGTACTGTGTTGTGTGTCTGCTACTGGCTGCTAAATTTCCTTCGGGATCAATAAAGTATCTATCTATCTATCTATCTATCTATCTATCTATCTATCCGTCTGTCTGTCTGTCTGTCTGTCTGTCTGTCTGTCTGTCTGAAAGCAGTAATTATGCGCTTGGAATGTTTTTTTTATTTTTTACATTTTAATTTTTCGGCACGGTGGTGTGGTGGGTAGCGCTGTCGCCTCACAGCAAGGAGGGCCTGGGTTCGATTCCCCGGCCGGGCGGCCAGGGTCCTCTCTGTGTGGAGTTTGCATGTTCTCCCCGTGTCTGCGTGGGTTTCCTCCGGGTTCTCCGGTTTCCTCCCACAGTCCAAAGACATGCAGTCAGGCCAATTGGGTGTGCTAAATTGTCCCTAGGTGTGAGTGTGTGTGAGTGACTGTCTGTGTCTGTCTGTCTGCCCTGCGATGGACTGGCGATCTGTCCAGGGTGTATCCTGCCTTCCGCCCGAAGACTGCTGGGATAGGCTCCGGCTCCCCCCCGCGACCCTGACGGAGAAGCGGCTTAGAAAATGGATGGATGGATGGATTTTAATTTTTTTAAGCGAGATGATTAAACTACTCCTTTAATACCATTCATGTTAAAAACTACTCGTTTAAAAAAATCTCTTCCTTTAATGCAAACGAAACGTGACGTAAAGGGGGCGCGTACGGACACGCCCATCGTGCGTCGTCACTAGCTCACGTCAGGCACAGCCTTCCTAAGGTCGCTGGTACAGAGTGTTCACAGTCTGTTCAGTCCATCTCGTTCTGACCTGTGTGTAACTGACTCGGTTAGGCCGTTAAAAGCTGCTGGACTAAGAATATTCCGTCTGAATAAGTAACCGAAGACATTAATTAGGTTCAGACACCTTGTGAGGCCCGGCTTTGCGTTTTAGGTTAGCTCGCCGGCTAACCCGTTAAGCAGGCGGCTCCCATACTAGGCTGTAAGTTACCGTTAGCTACCGCAGCTAAACGAGGAGCAGCCTGGACCAGAAACGCCGACCAGTGAGGGCAGGTTTCAGAGCTAAAGTGACAGGAGACAGAAACCATGGGCTCCAGAGCGTCGTCGTTATTGAGAGAGGAGGACATCGAGGAGATTAAGAAGGAGACTGGATGTAAGTTGTTAAGGCGCTGTAACTATAGCTACATTGTCGTTTCAGCTAAAACTCTGTCAGCCGGTCGCAGCTAGTTAAAGTCGGCGTCATATTTGCCGGCTTCTTGTGTGAATTTCCCTGTTCCATCTTAAGTCCACAATGGACTTGAGCTGGAAATGGGAAATTCTAGCAAGAAGCTGGCGAGTAGGAAACCAACTTGAGCCTCGTTGGTTGGGTAAGTTACTGTTAGTCACGTTAGCATGTTGGCTAACACCATACTACTAATGCCCGGTGGGTGAAAGGGTTTATGTACCACAGCCAAGTAAGTAACGGTCGCTTCTAAGTTAAATGTCCTTATTGAACGACCAAATGTGGGTAAAGTAGCCTAAAATGACACACTATTAAAAGTAGTTTAATTACCCAAGTAGAAGTAAAAGCAGCCACCTTCAACCGACTTGAGTAAACCCCCCTCTGGTTCTGAGTGCTGTAACGTTAGCGCTGCAGCATCTAACCTAACTTAGCTATACGCATAGGAGCGTAAAGGGGGAAATAAATGTATGTAAAATAAATATATATAATATATGGACATGATTTAAATGGTTAACATGTCAGCAAAGTCATGTTGGCTTGTTGTCAAGTGCTTCGCTTCAGAGAAACTCTCCGGGTAAGAATTGGCTGTGGCTAACTTATGTGGCTTATATCTGCTTGTAGTCATCAGGACCCCTGATTAGTATCAACACCATTGTAAAGAAACCAGAGTCTCTAAGTTTTTTCTACAAATGCACAATTTTGCATCAAACCAGTCTTAATGACTTTGTTCATCTCAACCTCTGAGTTATGCAGAACTTTTCAAAACTCCCCTTTACGTTTCTGGGCTCTATTCTTCGTTTGGGATCCTTTTGGTCTAAAATCACAAGCTGAAGTTCAGATTTAAGAGGTGTGAGGAATTGTTAACTGTGACTTAAATAGAACTGAGCATTCTTTTCTTCGCAAATATACCAGAGGTGAAAGCATCAAAAATGTTTAAATACATGGAGCTGAGTAAATGGAACTCTTTACTATCGCCCATACGGCAGTGATCATAACAGAAATCTACCTACACTCTATTCTACACGTATCCTTAGGGCACTTATTGTGAAAGTTACTTTTTGCAATATATCTAGTACAGCAAATCATGCAAAGATGACTATTCATGATTGTGTGAACTTGCCTTACAAGGAAGTTCACTTTGCATTATAATGAGTGGTTTAGACGGTAACCTTACTACTTGGGATTACACCAAACCGTTTATGTCAAACTACTGTTGTTTCTTACAAAACTAAGCTTCTGTCATTATCTTTAATTCACAATTTGGCGTCTAAATCCAGGAAACAAGCTGGGATGTTTTACCATCACTTTTTGTGTGATATTTAGCGCAATTTTTCTGTTATAAACCCAGCGTTTAGATCTCTGATCACAGATTCTTTTCTTGGTGTTTTCCTCTAAGCCTCGACATGGCTGAATCTGGCCCTTTGACAAGTTCTCCAACGCTGTAATCTTCAGTTGTTATTCGCGTGATTGTGGTTTGTTGCACCACTCCTTGCTGACCAGTGTCGTGTGTCTCTCAGCTGTCCTTCCTTTAATTGTCACATTGAGGACAGAACACACCAGATTGAAGCTGTGAGTGCTGTAGTGCTGCAGCCTGAGTCACAAGCTTACTATTATTCAAGGGAACCGTAGATGACTGGTGTGAAATGGTGTCATTATGTGGCTCAGTGTCCTATTTTTTTTTCCTGTGGGCCTGTTCCCTTTCACATTTAGCATACTTAATTATATTTTTAGAATGATTAGCTATCATTCTACTTGGGACTTGCTTATTCACACACCTGTATAAAGTGCTGGAAGATATAATCTTTACTGAGGCTGAAAGATTTGAGAAAGATATCTGATTGCGGTTTTTCTGATCAATATTGAACTGCGATTTAAATTGCAATTAGTTTCTATAAATTTAAGTCTAAGCCTGTTATTTTGGCCAAGAAGACTGGAACATCCACTTTTTCTGGCTTGAGACTTGAACTGAACATGCCAGACTGCCAATTATGTGTGGTTGCGATGTCACAGGTTGTTTGGTCTTCTGATTGATCTAATTCATCCACAGGCACTTTACAAATTCTGATATTAGCTTAACCTCTTCAGCTCCTTGAGACCACCAGTGGTTCCAAAACGCACTTGTCCATATTCTTCATAACTTTCGTATTTCATAAGCTACATTCAAAAGGTGGGTGTCGTATGAGGCTGTAACGGTCTTCTTTTCACTCAAATAGATGGGTGATGTCATTTTAAACCCTTATAATAAAAGAAGCTGAATTTACCATTTTTTTTTTTACTGAAAGTCGACCTATTTTTCCATTTTTCTGGGCTTTAAACTATAAACAGATGGCGTCTCTTCAGTGATCTGCTCTATAAACATAATTTTTCTGAAATAATACAAAGAGCGTCTAAGATTTTTGGCTTTCAGCAGTAAATTGTAAGCATATAGCGATATGTGTAGATCATAAACCACGGTCTGTTAATTTGAGGGGAGCTTTTTTTAAAAATACGTAAATAAAATATGAATGTACGTTTATTTAATGCAGGTACTAAATAATTTGCCTTATGATTTGGTCATGTGAATTCAGATGGAAAAACCAAAATATACCCTGGGGAATAAGAGGTTAACATTCCCAAATTAAGACATCGCCGTTAATAAAAAATGGCTATAATTAAAATTGCAACTCTGAGTGAATCACGGTATCAGGGAGGGTCTTTGAGGTAGCTGTGCGTTTTTGCTCAGTGATGGCTGGTGTGGTGAAACATCACATTATTAGTTAATATTATTTTCCCCACTCACTGGTGCATGGTGTGGTGATGTAATCAGAACTTCTGCTTTTACACATGACATGAGTCATGTCAAGTTAACGTCAAATATCGAAAACTTTGATAGTGTGATTTGTAAAATGCTGATCTAAATATTGTGAATCATTAATGTTGACCACAAATGATGCCTCTAAAAGAAAGCATTCTATCTCAGTACTGTTTTCTTTACTCAAACTAAAGTGTTCTTATGTTCTATTGCTATTTTTTTTCCTCCCATTGGGGTCTTTTTCTGTAATGGTGAACCAGTTTGCCTCTGGTTCTCACACAGTTTAAAAGACTAACCTTAAGTCGCGTAGAGATGATTGTAAGCCTGTTCTGTGCTTATTTACTAAATCTATTTGTTTGCCTTCCTGTCTGTTGCAGTTTCCCACAGTCAGATCACTCGCCTCTACAGCCGATTCCACAGCCTGGACAAAGGAGAAAACGGTGCTCTCAGGTATATACACACACTGTACGGTTTAATCAGCTACGAAGCTCAGCTGTGAGGTGATGGATGAATACCTAATAGGGGAAGTAATGATGGCAGTTAAGCCAAGAGCAGAGTTGGGAAATCATTGCAGCTGTCTTTAGTTTCAGGAACAAGACACAAAAGGTGGTTCATGATTATCCTGCTCAGAGGGCTTCTGCGTCAAAACCTCTTATTGTAACCAGAAGGTTACTGTGTTTAAGAATAGCTCATTCATTTCATTTGAACAGACACTGAAAAGGTTAAAGTTTCGTAGGCCGTTAATAAACACTGCTGTGTCACGCATAGTGTAATTATTGTTGAGACAATAACGTCTGGGAGGGCGTCTGCTGCTTAAGCAAAGTTTTGTCTGTAAAATGTGCGTAATTGTCACTTGTGCAGGAACAGGCTCACTCACTAATAGGGTTGGGAGGTATACCAGTCTAAAAGTGAATACCTGTAAATGTTGAGTTTTTTTTTTTTTTTTTTTTTTTTTTTTTTTTTTAGTTATGTTTAGTTAACTTAATTATGTTGCACTCTGCACTGATGGAAATAATAAAGGTGCTGTGCAGGTACATTTTTGGATCATCAAGATACAAGCAATGTAAATGTTCCCTCAAAGGTACAACAGTGGTTCTAAGATCCAGCTGTGCTCCTTAAATAAGCTCACAGCATGTTTAAAATCTTTGCACCTTATTCTCACTACCTCTTGTCCAGAAATGTGTGCTGTGTCGGTGCTGCACTGTCCTGTCTGTTTACTGTGTCTATTGTCTGTTTGATTTATCGTGTTTATTATATTGTTTTTTTTGTTTGCACACGATGTCTGCACGTTTGCACTTGTACTTTGTGTTCCTTGTTGCACCGTGTTGTTCCTGGAGGAACATAATTTCACTCCACTGTGTACTTGTACATAGATGGAATGACTATAAAAGCCTCCTGACTTGACTTGACTTGAAGCTTTTCACAGGTGAAAAGTACATATTTGTAGCTTTTCGTAACCTAGTGTTTTAAAACAGAACAATAAAATGAAAAGCCTGCAGATGAGACCGGGTGTGTTGGGTCAATTTCAATACAGTTATGCTCCATGACTAAAGGTATTGAGATGTACCCTTGAGGGTACCACCCTAATGAAAAGAGGGGCACTGCCCCAGTGACTGCTTCATATCTTTTTATTCTTTGAATTCTTTATCTTTATCTATATCTTTTTATTTTATGAATTGTTGTGATTGTTTTCATATATTGTGATATGTATATCATTACCGTCCATAGAGAATATTGTCATAAATTAGGGACATGCATTCAGACTAACTGTGATATTCGATTTATTTTCAATTATTCGATTCAGTCATTCTCACAAAACTACATTAAAATGTCTTTAAAAATTATCTTTGTACTCTTGTAAACTCTCAGGATGTGAATTAAAACCACAAAATGTGGCACAAGTAGGGGAAAAAAAACTTAGTGGGTGTGAGTGGTTTGTGGTAATGAGATAAAACTGTGTGTGTGGGGTGATTTTTTTAAAAAAGATTCATTGTAAGTGGTTAAATGTGCATAAAGGTCAAATTCATCCTGTACTCAGTTGAGCATGTTGGGTGTCACTGTACTCACGGCTCTTTCAGTGTGATTTGGAGAGCATCAGTGCTGTGGAACCAGCGACGAATGCTCTGAGCTGTTGGAGGTTCACCACCGTACTAACAGTCAGAAACTCTGTGGCCTCCTCTTTCACTTGATATGTGATTTGGTTCCAAGGCACCTCACAGTTGTAAGACTATGGCACTTTGAAATCAGATGAATCTTTTTGAACCACCCTGCATGTCACATAAATTGGAAAATGTTCTGTGAATCACTTTAAAATCAATGAAAACATTTCATGTTTTAATTTTTAATTATTAATTATTTTTAATTATTTAACCAGGCATTGCTGTTTGAATACTCAAATACAAGAAAACCATTAAATTCCATTTTAATATTTTCAGGTTGGCTCCCAGTATTTGTGAGAATAGCCCAAGAGAAGTGGGTACTTGGATTTAAGGTGTACAGTTACTTGTATATTACATTGTGAAATTGTCAAAGTCCTTTTCTTGCCAAAGTGTTTCCAGGGCTGAGCTAGCCTGTGTTTGCACAATCAACACAGTGCATTGCTTTGCATGAGAACTGACCTCTGTACATTGTGGCTCATCGTTTTATCTTGAGCTGTTTTCATGGGTTTGTGTAATCTGGGTCCAGTGTTTGTGTAGACTGCTGTAAAGCCTGGCCTTTATCAAATCTCAGTGACTGAAACAATGACCAGGTAGTAGAGCCTCTGCTCCATGTACACTTGGCCTTCTGTGGCTTTTTGCATACAGCCTGCAGGTATAGTATATTAAGTTTTAGGAGAACCGGAACAGCCTGTTTTGAGTGAAAATGGTAAAAGACCTTGGGTTTTTAGAGAAATATACTTTAAAGTGTTACTTCAGAAATATCTTCCCATAAAGTTTTAGCTCTAATCAGATCCACCTGATTCTCCCATTCAGATAATCCTGAAGGTTTTATCCACTCAGTCAGGTGTTATAATAGAGAGTCTGTAAAGAATTAAAAGACTGCTTGGGGAACTGTTATCACTAAAGAGTCAATGGTTTTACCATATAATGCACTGTTATAAGACTCTATGGGTGGATTCCTGCAAATGGATTGAGCCTAGTCTTGGACTAAAGTGCAAGGCCAACAATGTTTCCACATTAAAAAAAACCTTATGTAGTCAAGGCTTAAGCTTAATCTGGATCTGGGAAACCAACCCTACTGAAAAACAGTGAAACATGTTTGTAAAAATTTGTTCAAAACCTTTTTTGGCAAACATGCTGTGTTTGTTTTGGAGCCAAATTTTCATAAACCTTCTCACTGTGTGCTTCCATACTTTTGTCCTGTATCGGATGACAATTACCTGAATATTTAGCATGAGTGTTATAAGAATTATTACAATTGTATCACAACTACACAGCATTTCACTGTTACAATGTCTTGTCTGTTCATGAGAGCTTGGTTCTTGTAATGTGTATAGTCTCACTGAATCATATCACGTTGTACTTTTGTATTTACTGTCTAAACAGTTCTAGTTTCTCTCTGTTCTCCTTTGATGATCGTGGCATTCCCACCAGTGTTAGCTCTACTGATGAATTGGTGTGGTCAGTATGCTGGCATGCAGGTTATACAGGCTGATAACATTGTTTGGGGTGAAAATAAAAGCATGCCGTTCCAGACAGTCTTTTTTTTTTTTTTTTTTTTTTAAACATGGGATCAGAAAGCCTGGTGGCTAATTCCAAATGGTTTTTGCTGTGTTAATAGTAAACAGGATCCGGAGCTCTGTGCCCTTGTGTGAGGCCGTTTATGCTACATGGTAAATTGTTTCTCTGCGTCATTGTGTTGAAGGTGACTTGATTGTTCATTAGTTGTCAAAACAAAAGACTTATTTGTAAAAATATAAATTAAGCGAGCCCATTGTTACTCAGCCACTGCTGACTCTGGATATGAAATTATACAGGACATTATAGTGAAGTCTGCGTGTACTGTATTGTGGCCTACTCTCACTTTTAAAATACAAAGGCATTCACTGATTTTTATACAGCTATCATGTCAGTGGCATTGTGCACTGATCATAGCTAGGGGTGAGTGATATGATCTCATTTATTTGACAGTGTTTTGCGTTACCTTGACGATAATATATATGACAATATACATAATAATGATGATAATAGCGAAGTTTACCTTAATGTGCTATTCAATAATGTAACATGTTTTATCCAACAGGACATAGCAGAAGCATCAACAAGAGAGCCTGTTTTCTAAAGAAAAGTAGTGATGTGTACCCAAACTGTAAATATTGCTGTGAATCAGTTCGGGCTGTTGGGATATAATTTGTTTTGGGATGAGGCTGTTTGTGCTTCACAGTTTTTGGGCTTTTCACAGTGTCTGCTATATGGTAAAATCCATTTGGGACTTTAGCTGTTAGTTCAGGCCATAAATGTCAAAAAAGTAGGAAATAATGCCTGTATGGTGATACTAATTTCTATTAGTGCCCCTGTGGGATTTCCAGCAGTATGTTAGCACTAAGCTTGTGTTAGATCACATGAACATTTTTTGGCCATTGTTGACTAAAACCCTGGTATCTGAAACTTGTGAAAGACGTTTCTTTTTTTTTTGTAACATCCAAATATATCCATGTTTTATTACTTATGGCTAACTTATGAATTTACAACTAGCTTATTTCACCTTATGTTTCATTAAAGAGCCCTGGCTTAGAGCTGCTGCTGTTTTCAGTGTCTATTAACTTGTTGAAACCTGGTCAGGATGCCGCTCATATTTGCTGACCGTGAATTATCTAGAACTTCCAGAAGGTCTGAAGTGATGTTTTTTTTTTTTTTATAACACAACAAAATAGTTCCCTTCTAGTAAAAACAATGTTATAAAACATATGTAATGAAAAACATGTAGTAAAATGATTTATAACTGCATAACTACCTGCAGTATGTGTAGACTTTTCTGTTGCCACTCATCATATTTTTTTCAGCCACATAAAAATGAATAAAGGCACTTTGCACCAGAAATTCTCTAACAATTCTCCTTCTTTCCTCTGTGCCGTCCTTTTCTCCTCTGCTCAGCCGTGAAGACTTCCAGAGAATTCCAGAGCTGGCCATCAACCCTCTTGGTGATCGGATAATCAATGCCTTCTTCCCTGAGGGGTAAGTAGAGTGTAATTAGCACAGCCCTCCTACACAAGACGTTAACCGTCTTTCAGACTGTATATATATGACCAGGGCCCAGAGATTTCATTGCTATTATGAAAAATGTTCTAAGACAGAGTAATATCATGTAGTGTATTTCTTTATTATGACCATTTTTACTCCACTCTCTGGGCCTTTGTTTATTAGTTTCTGACTGGTTGATTGTGGTTATGTTTGAATGACCATGTTTTGTGAGACAGCCTGTGAAGACCGTATCATTATGCTCCCAGAAGGAATGGCATGTAGGCGGAGTAATTCTAGCTGTTGATTCTAATGGTTTCAGATGTTTTTTTGGGTCCTTCTGGGATGTTTTGGTTTGCTGTGGTCTAAGTGAGTGGTTTCCCTCAAGATGTAAAAAAAAAAAAAACTTATTTTCCATGGGTGTGTCAACAGAAGGCATGTGTTTTCCAAAGGGCATCTAAGTGGCCCAGTTAGATAGGCAGCTAGACAGAACACTTCTAATTATTTATCATTTTAGAAGCATGGTATAGTGCAGAGGTCACAAACCCCCAAATGTTAAGAAGAACCATTTTGTTCTTTCAACAATAATCAAACCACCTTGGGAACTGTAACATTTTACGGTCTTGGCTGTAAATATGTCTCAGTATGCACTAATGTCCTGCTACAGGCTAAAAAAATAATAGAAATAAAAACACAGACTTGCTTTGCTCTGCTTTATGCTTTAGTTCAGCTGTAGCCGCTTTTCTCACATCTCTAGCAGGAAGCTTTTCCTCGAAAGTAGAATAGTTTCTTGTAAAAATGTTTCTCTCGGTGTTTAATTTTTTATGGCGCTGAAGTCAGCTTCTTTTTTTTTTTATTTTCTGTTCCACCTTAAATGGTGCCTGAAGTGCCAGTGTTTGACAGTTTCTTGTTGCAGATTAAACGTAACAAGAAACCAGCTGAGTGCTTAAAATTCAAATAAGTCCATTCGTCTCCAAATTATTGATGTTCGTCTAATCTTTCTCTTTGCCTTTTCATTAGCTCCTAGCTGGAGCTGCCTATAGTGACCAGCAGTGTGCGTCCCAATCTTCAGGGTTAAGCAGTGAAATAGCAGTTATATATTAACTCCAGTGTTTAAAACCATTTATTGTTAAAACTGTGTTAGAACATTCCACAGAGCTTTATTGTCCTATAAAGGAGGATTATGTTATTTTTACTTAAAAATCTAACTCTAATCTAAAGAGGAGTAAAGAGCTGCATGTTGCCGACTCCTGGCATAGTGAATGGAGAACGTTGCCTGGTGTTTATGCTTAACAGTATCTGTTTTTGTTAGTGCTGGAAGTTTTGTTGTAATTGTTATGATTTTTTTTCTGTTCTTCTTCCTTGGATTCTTAAGATTATTTTTGCAAACCTTAACAGTAAGTTGTACAGAAGCGAGATGATCCCAATCGGCTAAAATGCAGCGGTTTGTGTTTTGAGCTGTAACTTCAGAACCATGGATTCAGAGAAATTCAACTCGGCTGTACCTATTCATTTTCACTTGAGCGATTTTTGGCTAGTTTGTATAATATACAAAGCCCACTCAAAAGCTTGTGTTGTCACACTGTTCTTTTGTCTACTGTGAGGAAAGCCCAGACTAACATGATGTGACTTTTTGTGTATTTAGTAGATATGACTTTTGTATATTTAGTACACTAGTCCTCTGATGATAGTTCATGTCCTCCTTTGTATCTTTATCATCCCTCAACTCCTACAGTGAGGATCAGGTGAACTTCCGAGGTTTCATGCGAACGTTAGCACACTTTCGGCCAGTGGAGGACAACGAAAAGAACAAAGACCCAAGTGCTGGGGAGCCCCTCAACAGCAGGAACAATAAACTGCTCTGTGAGTATGCTTTGATCATCAAGCCTCAGACTGAGCTTTTACCAAAGCCCTAATCACCATAAACCTATGAGTGGGCTTCCTACATATAGTTTCACCCTGTGAAATGTGAATATGTGGTGGTTGGAAACAGATCCCCACAAATTAAAGTAATATATAAAACAAATCTATCATTATAGCAGTATATCATTGTATTGGTCAGTATGTTAATTTATTATTCGTTTGCAAAGCATCTGAACAGTCAAAGATTATTCCATGAAGAGCACAATTTTTTTAAATAATACAAATTTGCATTTATATGAGTACAAAGTATTTTATAATGGCTTTGAATGTAGCCTTTTGATTTTAGAACAGTTTTATCAACCTTATATGATTTAGGAAAAGAACCTTTGGTGAAAACTGAACAAATGCTAAAGACTAACAACATCCTAACATGATAGAAATGTGTGCTTGTGTACTGATGTTTGTATTTGACCTGTCAACAAAAACCTGAATGTGCAAGAGGACACAAATTACTGACAGCAATGAAGTCATTTTATTTCAGCTTCTAAATTTGTTTAACCTGTCATGTACAGGCATAAAACCATAAAGCTGTGCCGCTGCATAACAGTCTTGTTAGGATGAGCCCAGATTTCAGCAGTAACAACTGGGCTTTTTTCAAGGAAGCATTGTTTGTTTGTTTGTTTTAAAGAGATTTAGGCTTATAAGGTTCCTGTACTTGCCATACTTTCAGCTTCACTCAGCTATAGTGATCGCCCAAAGTGCATGTTGTCTGAAGGCGGTCATTTGTCATTTAATAGGACATAAAGTGAAAACAACTAAGCAAACATTCTTTGACTTGGTTTAAACAGTAATGAGCAACAGGTCCGTTGGACATTTTGGCCATAGTGTTACATCAAACTTCCCAAGGCTTATATTCCACCCTGTGCTGTAGAAATTTGAAGAACAGCTAATACGCAAGCTGTCTTTTTTTTTTTTTTTTTTTATCAAAATAGATTTTAAATGTATAGATTAAATGCATTCAACATTGTGTTGTTGCACAAAAGTGGGACATAATCAAAGATTATCTATAGGGTTAGAGTGTTAACTGGTGCAAGCATCTAAGCGTTGGTCGTACAGTCAGGAACATGAATTTGAACCTCAGCGATGCCAAAACCATCTCATCCAATCAAGAGTCCAAGAGAGCGCAATCGTCCTCCTTCTCGTTGGGGGGATATAGTGCCCCCCCCCCCCCCCCCCCCCCCTCCTCCAATCACCCAGTGGAGTGCTACCCAACACAGGCCTCTGTTTGGTGCTGTAACTTAATTAGCAGTTGGTTTTCTCTTCTGAGCGTGTTTAGCTATTAAATAACATTTTGTTAGCAGCAGTTCAAAAATATGCTTCTTTTGGCCAAATTGGGGAGGAAATCGTTGAATTTTTTAAATAAAAATGTACCTTTTTACATTTTGTCCTAGACACCCTCGTTACATTACTGTAGTATCCAAACTGTAACATAGAACACATTAGCTTGTTTTATGACTATTCCGTGCAAGTATGGTATGTCAACTTTATAACAGTTGTTATTCATGAACATCTATTTCTGTAAAAGGGTGTGTATGTTATAATCCATCACCGAGAAGGTAGTGACGGGGAATATTTTAGCTAGGTATTCAGGTGTGGTCTTTATCCCAAACAGTAATTATATAACTCCATTAGTTGCACAAGATTCCAAATGTAAAAAGGGAGTAGCACTGGTATTATCACTGTCAGGCTGTCATTGTTTTTAATACGGTTTCATTTCTGTATTATTCTGAAAAAAATTACACTATGAGTAGATTCAGTAAAATGTATTTCCCGTTTGTAGTAGTTTATTTTCCTCTGATTAGGGGACACCTATATGGACGCTACTTTGATGTAGTAAAATCAGTGAGGTACAGTGAGTTTTAAAGCACTTCTCGTAGAATGCAGAGCACATGCTCTAAAGATAACATGCTCTGTAGAGACCATTTATGGCCATCAGAAATTACGTGCCTAAAGGTTTAAGACTAATCCCGCTTGAAATTTTGTTAATGGTGGTTCTCAATAGGGCCTGGAATTTCTATAGCAGTTCTAAATCGTTTTAAGTCCATGACTAAGACTAATGTATTCACAAACCACCCTTAAGTGTCCACCCATAAGCTTATTAAGCACCACTGTCTCCTTGCTTAATCCTTTCTAGAATAAACTTCTTTTGATCATTGACAGTTGTTGGGCCCAAATGTCAGAAAGTCCAAAGTGGTAACTAAACAGCAGAAGATTAAAGTTCTTCATTTTTAATGTAAGCTTATATAATAAGATTTTATTTTGTCATTTTGGATTGTATTGGTCTAAAAGCCCTTAACTTAGTGAGTGCTTATACTGTTTTTTTTCTTCCTGGAAATACACCAGTCACTCTAGCTTTATTGTGAATATGACTGGTGTTTATACAGCCTATCTTGCCTAGAAACAAGCCCATAACAATATAGTTCTGCTTTACTGTGTTGATCATTCATCTGTCATCTTTTTCTAGTTGCTTTCCGCCTGTATGACCTCGACAGAGATGATAAAATCTCCAGAGATGAGCTCCTCCAGGTGAGCAGAGATTTTTATTGCTTTTTCTTGCTCTACACGAGATTGCTTGGTTCAAGCGGATAATCCCCTCCTAGACACGTGAAACCGGCTATTCAGTAGAGTGCAGGGAGAGGATGAGAGAAGGGACTAACTGAGACTACGCACAGACACTCCTTATTTTCCACTGAGGGCACTATTTCGCAGCAGTAACACAGAGAAAAAACATGAATATAACAATTATAGGGACATTTCCAGTAAAATTTAAAGATTAAATTAAGATGTAGGATCATTAACTTCAGTTTGTGTGTCGTAGGGACAGTCGTTTCCAATATTGCCATTTTTAAACAAAAAAAGTTTGAATATCCCAATGAAAATGTTTTATATTGTAAGGGAGCACAGTTCATTTATCATGTGTTTGTGTGCAGCAAGCATACCTGATTATTTGGTTCTTTGTCTTTTAGGTGTAAGTGATTTAACACTCTCCTAGTTGAACTCTGATAGCCACACATCCAGCAAATAAATCTGTCTTTTATTTATTTTTCCTTCTTTATTTAATCTTCTCTCAGAAATGGCCATGTTGCTTAGCATGAGATGCAATATCACTGGGTTGTTTAGTTAAAAAAGACAGTAAATATCACATGTTTACATACATTTACATTTGAAAGACAGTTAACACTTTATATGCAGCAGAGACACTTTGATCACCTATATCATTTATCTTGTATTTGTTCTAATGTTACAAAAAAAATAGTGGCCGTGTTTCCCAATATAAAGTTTGCACTGACTGTGTTCAGTCATATAAAATACATTTTAAAATCTACAAAATTGCAATTTTTTGGAAAAGTGATGATCAAATTTCAGACAGACATTGAATGATGAAGTTACATTATACATAAATAAAGCAGTTATTTAATAATTTTGTGTTTCCAGAAATGTAACCAGCTTATAGTATTTCTATTTACACTGTATGAGTCATCATTGAAAATCATAACAGTAAATATGAATGACTAGTGATTCCAAACTTTACGTAGCGTAAATTCAATGTGTAACTTTTGCGCACGTGTGTTCTCAGGTGCTGCGGATGATGGTTGGCGTGAACATTTCTGATGAGCAGTTGGGTAGCATTGCTGACAGGACCATCCAAGAGGCAGACACTAATGGAGACATGTGCATCTCATTTAGCGAGTTCATTAAGGTGACTTACCACATACCACCAGTTACGTCAGCAGTATATAAATGCCCTTAGGTGTGGAACTCAAAGTCGATTGGAATTACAGCCATTTGTGGTTGGGAGCTCATCAGAGCATAATCATACCTGCTCTCACAGCCATGTTAATGATTACACAACATCACTTTTGATTATACAAAGAACACCGAATTTTAAGCCTTCCTTTACATGGTTCACACATATGGGCTTGTTCTAGTGTTCTGCTTTGTTAACCATTTTCAATTCCCTAGGCAACTCAATTTAACACAGAATTGTCTTCTTTATTTTCTTTCTTAGTAGTGATGGATAGAAAATAGAAAATTGTTTTATATAATAAGAAAGGTATGATGAATACCTTAAGTGCCCACAATGGATGCTCTGGTGCCTAAGGTCATACCTAAGGCAAGCATCTACAAGAGGGGTATAAAGCCCTTGAGCAGTGGAGTGATGGAGCTCTGTCCAGAAGCTTTCAGATGAGCTGTAGTAGTGTTTGTGATCCAGAACTCATCATCCAACATCAACACCTGACCTCACTAATGTCACTGAATGCAGTCAAACCTCACCATCCCACATAACTAGTGGAATAACTAAATGCGTTGCTTTGATTTTTAATTGCTTTGTGCTTGCTTAAAACATGCAACAAGTTAGGTGAAAGTTCTACAGCGTAAATCCAGTCTAACCCCAGTCAAACCTCTGTCGAGGTCATTGTTTGTATCCTATGTCCAGCCTGTGGACACCACCTTTCATTTATTTAATAAGATTCCACCAAAATATTAATTCTGTCGAAATGGTCTTTGAGTACAAGGACATGTTTCTGAAGAGATTAGAGATAAGATAATCCCCTTGTATAAGGAAGGGGAAAATAAGTATGGAGTGCAGGAGTCTCCAAAAGTGTGTGTGTGTGTGTGTGTGTATATATATGTATGTATATATGTGTATGTGTGTGTGTGTGTGTGTGTATGTATGTATGTATATATATATATATATATATATATATATATATATATATATATATATATATATATATATATATATATATATATATATATATATATATATATATATAAATGGATCTGAAAGCTGTAGCTGTCAAGAAGCAGTAACGAGAAAGGGAAATGGACAAAAAGAGGGAAATCTGCACTGGAACATGATATCTGACATGTGGAGTAAAGGTTTTATGGACTGATGAATCCAAATTTTTTAAACTAGGATTTTGGAGTGTGAGAAGTAGAAAATACAGTCAACTTCTGAGACTGGACTTTGGAAGATCCTTCCAGACTTCTTTGAAAAACTGAAAGCAAGTCATTCGAAAAGAAACGAAGCTGTAATAAAGCCAAAGCGTGGACACACTAAATACTGAAAATGTGATATGTTTAGTTGTTGATGCTCTTCTCTGATTAAATATAATGACTTTGACTGAAAAGTAAATAAATGAAATGGTCTCTGATTTTTGCACAGTACTGTGAATATACCATTATATACCAGTGGTAGATCATTTATGCAAGCTAAATGTTTTGTTTATACCCTGACGAGTGGTTTTATCATACATGGTCTTGTGTCTAGAGTGTGTGACTTTGTCTTTTTCTTCACTTTAAGGTGCTGGAGAAGGTTGACGTTGAGCAGAAGATGAGTATCCGCTTCTTGCACTGAAGCAGCTCCCTGCCTACAACTGGACTGAACTCTGATTGGAGGCCATCCGTGGCAATATAAGCAAGACCACCTGGTCCCTCGCATTTTGGGCTGCTCGTCCTTCTTCACTCCTTCTTTCGACAATGTCTGCCGATGTTACTTTCGTCATTTATTTTCGTTGTTTCTTTCAAATCGCTTCTCAAACTGTTGATCATAGGGAATATTCATGTGCTTTCGATTGTTTTCAAACAGTCACTATGACTATTCCCTACAACGTTAAAATCGTATTTATTCCGGACCGCTCCCTGTTCAGATCCAATTCTCTCGTTTCGTGCAATACAGTGTAGATAGAATGGGCTTAGATGGCAATGACGAACATTTTAATATGGGTTACTGTTGTGGATTTCAGCAGGCAGAAAATACCTCCGTCAAGGCCAAACCTTTCCCTTTAAAGATAAGCGTGTCTTTAGTTCTGTGTCTTGTCTGTGTAAAATGAATCGTCAAATAAATAAAAAAATATATATATTTATTTTCCAACTTTCCCCCCGAACAATAAATGAACAATGACCTGCAAACATATTTTATATCTCTGTTGTGCCCACATAAGATAGAGCTGCTTACCAGAGTAATAGTGTCATTCCAGTGTGCTCGAATGCTTCCTTGTTTCCTTCTCTTAATATCAATGTGGCAACTGAGGTCATGAGATATATTTGGGATGTTTGCACAGTCCCTTCACAGCCCAACAAAGGTTTCACAGTGACCTTCAGCCATGTACTTCTTCCTGTTGCCGCTGGATAGAAGGAAAAGCGAGATCAGTAAAGGAAGTTATCTGAAGATACTGAGACAAAGGTTGTTTGTTTTTAGACATTATTGAAACCTTCTTTGAAATTCTAGCTGTTCTAGAGCATTCCAACACTTTCTTGCTTGCTTTTGCCATCTGTGGGTTCTCACCAAGTGCCATGGTATACTTTTTCCATGGTTTTCTGCACAAACTAGGAGACTTTTGCAGCCAAATTGATGGTCTCTGTTAAAGTTGTTTTTTTTTTTTTTTCCCCACTCAGGTTATATTCATGCTATGTAAGCTATAATTAGTTGTAGTGAACTGAATGCCATTGGCAACCAAGTTTGATGGCCTTCTGACTGTTCAGTTCAAGTGGCCATTTGAGGCGACACCAAATTAACCACTTTCTATTTTCGCTTTTGGAGAAAAAAATGAAGGTTTAACCTTCTAGACCTCGGCTGGTAACACTGTTATTTCAGTTATGCAGTCAGTGGCTGATAGAAGAAGAATGCCTCAGCTGATCGCTGGCTAGCTTTGCCCGTGAAACCAGCTTTGCACCCAATACTTTTAGTTAAAGTATGCCCGCAGATTACATCCCAAGCCGAAGACATTGTTTATGTAAGAGTAAGCACTATTGATTCGTCTTTAATTCTGTCACTGTGTATTAATCCAGGGTGCTTCGAATGAAACTCAGCAGGGCTTGCTGTTTCTCTCTTTATGTACAGGTCTGTATAACGTAGTGGGCAGTGCGCCTGTAGCAGTAGTCGATTGGTGTTGGTTGTGTGTGACGTCTCTTTAAGAGACAGAGGAAGCTCTACAGCAGCACTGGACTGGCTCTAGGAAGCAAATCAGTTTTATTACATTTTTCTTACTCAATGTGATTAATGGATCATATGCTCTGTGATGAGCAAGGAAATTCTAAAACGTGGTGTGTGACTATCGAATAAAAGTGCCATGTTCACCTCTGTTGTCCAGTCATTTCAGCACAGTTGTTACTTTCATTTGAATGTGGTTTAAATATGAAAAACTATTTTTCTAACATCTGATGTAAACAGTTATTCAGAGTGTTTGAACATCATGACCACCTCCTTGTTTCTTCACTCATTGTCCATTTTATCAGCTCCACTTACTGTATCGGTGCATTTTGTAGTTCTACAGTTACAGACTGTAGTCCATCTGTTTCTCTTTCAGTGGTCAGGACCTCCGTGAACCCTCACAGAGCAGGTACTATTTGGATGATGGATCATTCCCTGCACTGCAGTAACACTGATGTTGTGGTGGTGTGTTAGTGTGTGTTGTGCTTGTAAGAGTGGATCAGACACAGCAGTGCTGCTGGAGTTTTTAAACGCTGTGTCTGCTCTATTAGACACTCCTGCCTGGTCAGTCCACCTTGTAGATGTTTGATCCCTCGAGCCAACAGTATGTGACACTTAACCCCCAAATGCTCCCCAGACATTGGGAATAGGACTGCCCACCACTTTGGGCAAGTGTGCTCACTGCCCCCTAGTGTGTATGTGGTATTTCACTGCATGGATGGGTTAAATGCAGAGGTGAAATTTCCCTGTTGGGGGACTAATAAGGGTAACTAATCTCAATCACAGGACACTGTTGGCTGGATATTCTTGGTTGGTGCGTGATTCTCAGTCCAGCAGCACTGCTGTGTTTGATCCACTACAAAGTGCACCTGTGTAGTAAGTGGAGCTGATAAAATGGTGATTATGAGAAAACCATGGTAAATCTAAAAGTTAGTCATGTTCAGGGGCTATTTTGCCTCATAACAACCTATATGTAACTCTCCTCTGAATGCATTTTAAAAATGCGTTTTAGGCCAAACTATCGTAAAACAACGTCTCTGGCATCAATAGCACATTCATAGTCAGGTAACATTTAGAGGCATTTACATTTTAATGACTGAATTAGCATAACAGTTGAAGCTATGGTGGACTTCCTCTTTAAGGGTGGCATTAAATATTTGAGCAACTAGATGTCTTTGAATGAATGTACTTATCCATGCTCTACCCATAAATGCCAAACAGTCCTAACTCTTGTCCAACTATTTTTAGTGTAACAAAGCAAACACCACAGACCTCTTCCTGATTGGTCTAAAGTGATTTTGTAAATTTAGTAGTTATACCTTGAATGATCATCTAACACTCTTCTGAATTGTTGTGTTTACATGTGCTCATCATCATTTGAGTCGAATCAGTGGGTCCCATGTGACTGAGTTTAATATGAGAAACAAAATGGTAAAGACAGACAAGGACATCTAAAATTCAGATATGGACACTAATGTGAACCATTTTTTCCCCTCAATCTATAAAACACCTTGCAATTATATTTTTTCATTTGTGAACATCTTTGAAAATCTGTAGATCTCTTTACTGCACGTCTTTGTTTCTTTTCTTTTTTTGTAAATAGACTCAGTGATCTACAGCTGGGATAGGCTCCAACTCCCCCCGTGACCCAGGAGGAGAAGCGGATTAGAAGGTGTGTGTGTGTGTGATTAAGTGATCTAATGTCCAGCCAATTAACCAAGCAGCTGTTTGCATTTCTAAGAGGGACAGCACAGTGCCACAACGATAAACTGGACCATCATTCTGTCCTTTGTGAACCGCACAGCAGTCAACTATCAGGTGATAGACACAAGAAGGCCAGTAGGCTGGACCTGTTGTCACTTCTGTTGTGGTCAATGGGACAATCTGCAGGTGATTGTCAGGCAAGAACTGAATAATGCCCCCCTGGTTTACTGAGGCCACTCGGCTGAGTATGTGACGTCTAACTTCTAAAACTGAATTAACACAGAATGTAAACTTTTCACCAGAATTTCTACATTTCGCTCTCTGTTCACTCTTTACTAGTTCTGGGGAAAGATCAGCAGTTCAGCACATGGAGAAACTACCTAGCAACGCATTCATGCCAGGAGACTTGTGTACCGTGTACCGATCAGATTCAGCCATCAGCTGTAACATGAAAGCCACCTCCTTGTTTCTACACTCATTGTCCATATAGGTGCACTTTGTAGTTCAACAATTACAGACTGTAGTCCATCTGTTTCTCAGGAACCCTGCTGTGTCTGATCCACTTATACCAGCACAACACACCACCACCACGTCAGTTTCAATGATCCACCACCCAAATAATACCTGCTCTATGTGGGTCCTGACCACTGAATAACAGGGTAAAAGGGGACTAACAAAGTATGCAGAGAAACAGATGGACTACGTCTGTAATTGTAGAACTACAAAAGTTGTAGAACCACAACTATAGAGTTATCTCTGGATGATATTGACCTCTATAAATGCGATATATATGATCTCTATAGGACCTACAGATTTTCGACTGCATATGCTTTATATAAGCATCCTATAAGAATCTCACTCACACACAATGCTTGTACAAATAAGTTGATGCGTGGAAAAATAAACCATACAAAACCTTTGGAACTCACTATATATTTACAGCTAAAGTTAGAGGAGCATAAAAGCTGAAGCAACACTGAATGATGTCAAAACATCCAGTAACAGCTGTGTAAATACATCTGCTCATGCAAATGGACACATCATCAGTGATGTTCCTGGAATCATGGGGTGTTTTGGGTCTTTCAACATCATACACCCTCATCCAGGTGACCCAGCTGGGGTTGATCAGACCCCAGCTTGTGTCCAGATGGCTAGCTAGCTACCACAACTCCATGGTTCTCCTCTCTTGAGCCACGCTCTCCCACGATGCCTAAACTGCTTAAACCTCTGGCCAAGGAACGGGCCGCGAAACCTCTGCATCCAACCGTCTCTCCATCCAGCCTGCTGACAGTTGCTGACCAGTCCCTCATACTTGGAGAGCTTCCTCTCAAACGTCTCTTCCAAGCGGTCCTCCCAAGGGACTGTCAGCTCCAGCAACACGGCTTGCTTGGTCGACTCAGACATGGGGGCAACGTCTGGTCAGAGGGTGGTGACTGCAATGTGGCTGGGGAACTTCAGCTGCCGTTCAAGGTCCACCAACAGCTCTAGCAGTGGTCAGGATGCCTGCCGGTGATCTTTTGACTGGGGCTGCCTGCTCCCCAGCTCTGACGAAGGCGATGGTTTTCTTGGAGGGACGAAACTGCTTTGCCTACACAAGGCCGGTGCTGATGGCTTCAGCGATGGTCTTAAGGACTTGGTCATGCCTCCACCGGTATCGTCCTTCTCCAAGTGCCATAGTGCAGTAGCTGAGGATGTGCTCTTAGGTGTTTCTGCTATGCCCTATGTGTGCAGCATAGATGGGCTTGGAAGCACATCATACACTGGCTGGATGAGGAACTTAATGCGGTGAGGCTCTGCTTTCCAAATCTCAGTCCAGGTCACTTTCCTCTCAACCGCATTCTCCCATCTTGTCCAAGCCCCCTGATGCCTCATTCCCACTGCCTTGCATGATCTTGCCTCCTCCACAGCTGCTCTCACCTCCTCTTGAGCAATAAACTGGCTTTGGTTATTGTGATATATTTAGATTCTGTCCTTTTGGTCACAGACTTGCACTTTCTTGGATATTTGATCATACTTTTGTTCAAATGTTGAACAAGTGCGCATTTAAACCTTTGCTGTTTGCAAAACTTTAAAAAGGTTGCAGTTTAAAGGGGGAGCTGTAATCTGAGTGGTGTAATCATGCCCTCTAGTGGCTGAGAACGGGATTGTCATCGCCAGCCAATGATTGCTAAACATGTATTTGCACTTAAAATATTAACCTAAAACAAATACAGAAGGCCACAAAAGGAATTATCCACAAAATATATTCATGCCACCTAATTTGGAAACAGCAGAACGGACAGGGCGTATTTTATATATTTTAAAGCGCTCGTCTTTGGTCTTTTTACCGGACCCGCTCCGTGTTTATGAGGCAAACGCCGAACGGCGCCGCTCGGTTCGGCCTCGTTTTCACGCACCGACGTCATCTCCGGCTCCGCCCTCCTCGAGCTTCTTTGTTCGAGAAGCTGCATAAAACCCGCTCGTCGTCCAGCCGCGCCGGGTCAGCACAGCAGGTTACGGTCCAGCGCAGCGGCGTCACTACAGCTCGGTCTGGTTTTTCGCCGTTTAAGTTCACCAACATGGATGTGAAAGACAACCGCAACAACAACAACAAAGGGAAGAAGGCGAATCCCGGCGGCCCTAAAATGGAGAACGAGAGCAAGTACCTGCCGGAGCTGCTGGCGGAGAAGGACAGCCTGGACTCGTCCTTTACTCACGCCATGAAGCTCCTCACTGCAGGTCCGCGGCGCTTTATAATCCGCCGCTAATTCATCGTCTGTTTATTTTGTGTGTCTGTGTTTTTTATATAAGGTGTTTTTAAGCGCATATCTGTTGGCTAAAATGGCGCGCTAATGGCTCCGCAACGTGGAATGAGGCCTAGCGAGCTAGGCTAGGCTAAGCTAGGCTAACAGCTAATGACGAAGCTTCTCTTTCACCGCCTTCTGGTTCGAGTTTCCCCGCTCCACCTTAAACGATGCGGCGGTTACACGTTACCGATGCGCAGTTTGAAGCGGAACGGGAAAGCCCAAACAAGCTAACGGTTAACTAGAGAACTTGAAGCTTGGCTTTTCTGGCTGAGCATCTCTTTAAGCTGCTTTAGTAGCTTTTCCCCCGCCTGTTACCCGTTAAACGCTGACCGGGTTTCGCCTGCCGAGAACACAAATGTGGATGATTCTGCTGTTAAGCTACAGAACCGTGCTCAACAGACGAAGGTGTCTGTTTGAAACCCTGTTTTTCTTGAGTAAACCCGTTTTTTGACTCCTTTAACAGTTGGAGACGTCTGTATGGGCTCCTTTTGCTAAGGGTACTAAGGGTAGCCATGTGCTCCAGGGGTTCTTTCTGAGAGGGAATGGTTCAATAAAGCACCATTTCCATTCTAATTTGGTTCTTTACATGTCTGAATTGTTCTGTTTTGGTGGAGAACTTGTGGTGCACGTGTTTCTGTATAGCACCGAAAAAGGTTCTTCCATTGTTACAAGCTTGAGACTGGAACAATGGGAGAGCCGTGTTTGGTGCTGTGTAGAACCGTTTTCAAAAAGGTTCTGTATTTGACTGAGCAACGCGTTCGCCACAGTTTAAAGAACCCTTTCATCGTGCAATGAGATTTATGCATGTAATGGTTTTCTGTAGACCTCTGTTTTAAATGGAACCACTGCCTGTCCACAGCGCGTGGCTGCCCCGGGTCGTCTTCTCATTCTGGATTTTAGTCTGTCAGACCATTTGATGGGAATGTCCTCAGATTTCTGTATGAAGAATCACGCACTGTGGGCAGAAACGCATCTACTGTCTTGTAGATTCGCTTGGGCGTTTGAATGCAAATATGAAGAGTGATATTAGAATAACGGAGAGTAGCATTAGAGTGGAGACTATGGGGGTCTGTCTTTGTTCGTTTTTTGCCCAGAGGATAAAATGGGTGGACTCAGTCAATGCAATGTAATCTGATCTCCTCCTGATGGCACTGTTTGGTGGAAAGAGTCAGTTACATCCTGAAATTAAGTCCTGGTCTTGGACTGGGCTTTGTAGAACAGCGGTTACATCCAGGGAAAGTGAGAGGTTACAAAATAAAGTGGAAGTGTGTGTGTGTGCAAAATAAGTATACAGAGCTTAGTTTATCTTCTTTGCATGAAATATGGAATGTAAAGTAGTTCCTGAAAGGTGTTTGTTTGAGCCAACATCTTGAGCTTGCTTTAGTGCATAATATGCTGGCTGCAGTTGTGGTGCATGTTTAATTGGTTTAGCTTGAATTTTATTGGTGATGCAAAGTTGCTGTGAAAAATCCAAGGACTTGGCCTTATTCTCAACTTAGTAAAATATGGTTCAGGAGTAAGTTATTTGGGTTATTTATAAAATGGCCTGGCATACTGGTTCCAAGGCAGGTGCTAAGTAGCAACAAATGCTTACTAAGCCTCTTCTGCTCTAGTTGTTGCTTGTGTAGCATGGTGTTTAGAGAGCCTTGCAGTGGAGAATGTAGGCTGTAAACACTGCATGCGCCTTCATCCTCTATCCCATGCCACCCATTCAGCACTCCACCAGTGTATGCATGAAATGTAGCCTTGGAAACAGTCCTGAATTTATTCAGTGCAGTGGAAATTGGACTGCATTTTAAATAAATTATATGGCCCGTAAGAAACAAGGTTCCCCCCACCTGTCGTTGACACTGTAGTTATAGATGCTGACAGTCTGGGGTTTTCTCCCATTGGTAATTTACTAACACTGTACTCCTAACTACTTTTATTACTTTTATTGGCCGCTACCTTGCGCTTAGATCAGATATTTGCCCAGAGTGTCTGATGCTCATTTCCACCACCCATGCTGTACTGTTTGAGACAAAATCCCCCATGAGGATACAATGTGGTTTCTCTTTTTAATTAAGCTCATATAAATAGTGCCCCTGTTGGCTACATTGTGAAGCTGAAAGAGTGCCAGGCGAAACACTTGTCTATATTGTGACTGTTGCAGAGATCGAAAGGATTCAGAAAGGAGAGCCTAAAAAAGATGAAGAGACCTATCTGGACCTGTTCACCGCCAAGAATGTCCGGGTGACGGAGCGTGTGCTTATTCCTGTAAAACAGTACCCACGGGTGAGTATTGGGCAGTTACTCTGTATTTAGCCTTCCAATCTTTTAAATTGATTCTGGCAGTAAATCTAGCCAAATTGTGCAGGACCTTTCTTGTTTCAAAGATTTTCACTTCACCATTTAGTAAGCTTGCAAACAAAACTATAAAGTGACTTGCATATTTCTTGTCCCCTCAGTTTAATTTTGTGGGGAAGATTCTTGGACCCCAGGGCAGCACCATCAAACGGCTACAGGAGGACACAGGAGCCAAAATCTCAGTACTGGGGAAGGGCTCCATGAGGGACAAGAACAAGGTAACGACTGTTTTTTTTTTTGTCCTATGTATGGGCCTTTTTTTTTTTTTTTTTTTAAAGCTAGCACAAAAGTCTCTTGAAGTCTGTCAGAATACTTAATTTTGAGGATGTTTAGTGATCAAATTGTGAAACTGGTTTGATGTAATAAACAGCTGGATTTCAAGGGTGCTGATTGAAGCTTGTCTGTTTTAGGAGGAGGAGCTGAGGAAGGGAGGTGAGCCCAAATACGCTCATCTGGCTATGGAGCTGCATGTGTACATTGAAGTGTTTGCTCCAATCCCTGAGTGCTACCTGCGTATGGCTCATGCTATGGATGAAGTCAAGAAGTTCCTTATGCCTGTACGTCTCACGTGAAGTAAAATGCAGTGTTTTTTTTTTTTTTTTTCCCTCTCCCATTGAAGCTAACTTGCCTTTGCATCAGTTTACTGTAGGAGTGTCTTAATTAATTTAATAAAGGCTAATTGCTCTAAAATTAAAAACAAGGAACATGACACATTTATATTGTCCGGTTTTTTTGAGAGATTGCCGGTTTTGTCTTTGTGTGGTTATTTGGCTGACTGGCTTAAAATGTCACGACTTGAAATGCTAACCACTCACCAATTGCATGCTGTCTACTGACCTGCTCTGTGCAATGTGACGTTGAGCCATTTGGACCAAAAGTAACAATTTTCTAGCATGCTGTTCTGAAAGTTGCTCAAGGGATTTGTTGCTGCACTGTTTTACCAGGTTTTTTTGGGTAACCTCCTACATGTAAAGCTAATTGAAAATTCGATATGATATAAAGCTGAAGTCACCATTTATTTTATTGTACTACTATTAGTTTTTATATGACTTGCTCAGCTAAGTCGGACTTGTGGCCCTCCCTGGTATATAGTTGTGCATGTTTTGTTTGGCAAATTTTGAAGGGTGGGACTTGTTTCTGTGGTGTTTCAGGTCGAAAATATGGATGAGATGCATCCGGACCCCTTCATGGATGTTGGCTATCTGAACGGATCTCAGGATGTCCCTGGTCGTGGAAGAGGTGGTCTCCTCAGGGGCCGTGGAGGCCCACCACCTCCTTTGGGGGGGGTCAGGTGAGAATTCTTTGTTCTTACAACTGAGATATAATGCTTTACAAGGCAGCGTTTAGGGATCTTACAGTAAAAGCAGAAAATGGTTTGCGGTCATTTTGGTATTTGCCTTTTGTTTTTGTAATGGGAGTAATGTCCTGGAAGTCCCTTGGTTTTGAACTTTAAAGACTACTTTTGTTACACTTTCTAGTCACTTGATGACTTTTATTGTGCCAATCTTGTGCTACACAAGATTTTCACTGACCTTGCACCTGTGTAAATGTGATGTGACAAACATTTTTTGTTAATGGTCTTCATTACTTAGAATTTTACTAAAATTGTTTTATATGGATCCAGTGCACCAGTGTAGATGTGGCCTTTATTGTAAAGGAAAGGGTTTTACACAGAGAACATATCTTCCAAAGGAATTTGTCATTGGCCATCAATAAGCACTGATGCTACGTTTGACCAAGTTATAGAAAGTGCTCTAATACATGCACCTAATTAATCGAAATTTTGCTTCAGGGGTCGTGGTATGCCCCCACGAGGTGGAGCGCCCCGTGGTGGAGCTCCTCGAGGAGGTCCGGGCCGAGGAGCTTCAGCAAGAGGGGCTCCTGTGGGCCGTGGTGGCCCCCCTCCATCCTCCTCTAACCGTGGTGGAGTCGCCGTGAGATCCAGGCCCCCTTCTGCTGCTCAGAGGATGGCCCCTGCCCCTGCAATGTCCCACCAGCAACACCAGCCACATCACCAGCAGCCACCAGAATCATACGAGGAATATGTGAGTTTCTGCACAATCCAACAAAGACTTTGAAATTGACCCGTTTGCAATGTTTTATGATACTTGCTAACTCGTGGTTTCACTTTAGGGATACGATGAGAGCTATGCTGAACCTGCTTACGAAGGGTATGATAACTACTACAGCCAGTCAGCTCCACAGGCGTAAGTCACCGCTTTTTGGACCACTAGACAGTGCTCCTTCAGGTTTTTGGTTTTCTTTCTTTTTCTTTTTTTCTTTTTTTTTCTTCTTCCAGCTGCATGTTGGTGATGACGTTTGAACAGTTTTTGCTGTGTTTGGTTTTTTTTTTTTTTGTTTTGTTGTTTTTTTTTGACAGGTTTTTAAATGTCCCATGTTAACAGAACTTATTCATTTGTATGCTGCCATCACAAGATGGTCTGTACTTGATCATTTGTTTTGATTTTGTGACCGTCAGCTGTTTGTCTTGACTTTATGCTATTGTAACTTGTCAAATATATCAAGACAATTCATAAGTTCATAACTGAGGCCCAAATCTCATCTGTTTTATGTTAATATGTGAATAAACAAGTATTAAGACACTCTGGACCCCCATATATTCCTATCACACCCACCCCAAGTGTTCCTTGTGTTTGGGCAGGACCGAAGTGAACTGTCTCTTAAATGTACTGAAGTCCTATAATCAAACATGGTGTCAGCAGCAGCACCAGAATCATATTGCATTAAGTTGATGCATTTTCTTGCCTTCATGCAGCGATACAGAGTACTACGACTACGGCCATGGTGAAGCTCCTGAGACCTATGAATCTTATGGTAAGACACCACTTGTTACACAGCGTTGTTACTTTAGATGAGATTAAACAATGAAATGGCTGCATGCAATCTGTGTCAGTAGACCCCCTCCCCCTCATTGCTGTTTGGCACTTTCATTGTGTTTATCCGAATAACTAAATGTCTTGGTTTGTAGTTTTCCATAGCTTCTCATCGGTGAATGTAGTATGGACAAGTTTTAAAGCATACATTTTGGGGAGGTGGCCTAAAATGGTAAACTTCAAGCAAGATGAGTAAAGGTTTTTATTCACAGGAAGCTAAACTGAGTTACACTGATTTTCCCCCAGCAATGGACTGAACAATGAACCCCCAGAGCTTGTATTCACAAAGCTTCTCAGAGTAGGACACTTTTATTTAGGAAGTCTCATTTTCTCTAGCTTTCCTGACCAGTACAGATGCTAGATTAGTACTTCTACTCTGAGGGGCTTTGTGTGTAAACCCTGCTTTGTCATTAATATCAGCTTGAGTTTATGCTTGTGGTTGTTTCATCTTTTTCCTGTTTTCTCTTTTTCCCAGCTGACGATAACTGGGATGGTGCTGCTTGGGGTGGAAATGGGGGAAAAGCTGCTTCTTCAAGGCAGAACAAAGGAACATATCGGGAACATCCATATGGAAGATTCTGAGACGTCTCAATCACTTGGGTTGCCTGGGCAACCACCTCCCATTGTAACTCCTTTTAACAACTCAAAGTAATTTTAGATTTTTTTCGGTGTGTTCATTTTTTTTTGTTTTTTCTTTTTCTTTGCCACTGACTGCTTTTTGTTTTTTTTAAATGCTTAAACCTTGTTTGGACACGAACCTTTTGTAGTTCTATTAAGGAATATGCTTACTTTAGGCATTATGTTGACTCTTTTGTTATTCCTATTTGCATTGTCTTGCGCGTTGATATTTTTGCTTATGATTTTGAGCAGCTAATTATTTCTGGTTAGTGATTTAGGCCTATGTCTCTTAAGTAGTGTTTTTCTGCAGGTCCTATGAACAGGCTGATTTTGTCTCAAAAACCTAAACACATGGGTCGTATACACTTAGTCTATATAAAAGCGCTTTTGAGCATCCCAATACAAAAACTTAAATGGCCTCTTCACCTAAAGGCTTCAAAATGAATGGGGGAAAGTATTTATATTTGTACAAAAGTTGGACACATGTACAAACCAAACAACAATATTTTGACAGTGGTTAGCAGAAAACAAAATGCTCATCAATTTCAGCCAATTGTCTTATTTTGAATGAATGTCTCTCCCAGCATGAAAAATATGGCCAGCCTAATATGTATACAAGTTACCTGAGCTTGTATACTCCACTCACGTAAACTCAAATTCTCCACTTTGCTGTTTATAGCTTTGCGTTTCACAAAACATAAGTATACTTGTGTTCGTTGCCTAAATAGGAAACTAAATCTGTTTTTCTGTAGTATGTCAATAAAGCGCAATCTTCTTTTCCAGCTAACAAAACCTGGTATTTTGCTTTTGTTGTAGCAGTCAGTACATAAATGATTCACTAACTGAAGTAAGTTTGCAAAACTGACCTTGTTTCAAAAACTTTGCATGCAGACATTCCACATGTACTTTTATACAAAGCTGAGTTTGTTCCATGCAACACGTCAATATCATGGAAAAATATTGTGTATAAACCGTTGCTAATTAGAAACCAATTAAGATGGCTGTTATTAAATTGTGGAAATTGCTTATTCTAATTTTCATAAAAGTCCACGGTCCCAGTTTGTATGCTTGATTAACGAAGACAGAATTGAAAATAAATGCTCAGTTCCCCAATTGTTCAGTAACTTGTAAATTACTTTCCCCCTCTTAATTTACCTGTTTATGCAAAATTGAGTTCAATGATTTATACACAATACAGCAAATAGTTTCTCTGTCTTGAAAGAGGTCGGTGCACTGTGCACTGTTCACCTGCACCAATACCATCTGTTTTTATTTTTAGGAAAAAAACTTACTCACTCCATATTTTTCTTCTATTGAAAAGGATCATGAGGTGAGACCTGCAAAGTGGCCTCTAAAATAGCTAATCCTTTAAAGGAAGGTAACGTATAATCAAAAGGCATCAGCAAGTCTCAAGAACAATGTATTTCATTGGGCTTGTACATCAAAATGTATCAAGAAAAGAACTATTCTTACCTCGTGCTCGCCACGCGGATAACTGTATGTGTAGTGTGAATGAAGCCCGTACTGTGAAGAAGATTGCAAACTTGCAGGCCTACTTGGCTTTCGTGGGCTGACATAATAAAGAACAAAATTGAGGAAGGAGGCGTAAAGTCTAGGAATCGCAACAAAAGGTAACCTCTGCCCTAAATCTCTTTCTTAATAGAACTGTTATTTTCTTTGTGTAACAAAAAATCAAAAATAAATAAAAGAAATAGGTCTTTACAAGTTCAAAATCTATACAGTTAAACAATGAATATATGCCATTAAAATTGGTTTTGAAAACCACATTTTGTAGAATTTGTATAGAAATGTGTGCAACTCTTGCTCTAAAAGGGTTTTTTTTTTATCTGGGGAAAAAATAGTTGAGTCTAAATCCGGTATTATAGTTATACATAAAATTAGCTTTATTAGTCTGTCTTTTAAAAATAGTCTGAATAAAATTTCATATAAAAAGGCATGAGTTGCGTAACTATAGAGTAATGAGTGTTGTCTGATCGCTGAATTGCTGACTCTTATTTTCTACTGTCGACCAGATGCTGATGCTGGTACCTGATGGTATTCCTCAGGGCTCAAGTAATGTGACCGGACCAAAGGCCCACTAAAGGCAGGTTTATCCATGTTGACTTTGGTGTAGTGAATTGGAGGGGTGGCTTAAATCTCTCTATGTAAATAACTACAGTAATGGGATGTGTAAAATGTGAAAAGTCTAAGCTGCTATTAACTTTTTTTTTTTTTTTTTTTCTTCTTCTTCTTCTTCCTTTTTTCTTTCTGTCCAGCCCCCAACAGGCTGTTGGTGCCGTTTCTGATCTCCTAAAGAGAGCTGAACTTTTGGTGTTTTTTGTTTTTCAATCTTGTGTAATTACTCAGTTTGAAAGTCACTGAAGTTCTTTTTAAAAACAATTTTAAAGGTTTTTTTTATGGTCTTAACCTTTTCAATAAACTTAATACTTTTTGTACAATTTCATGTGTGATTTCTGTGCCAGTAGTGTACTTTGCCAACCTAATTAGTGTTACTGTAACCCAAAAAAATGGGTTTATACTGTTATTGTTCATTTTGCATTAACCTTTGGGTCTTCAGTGAAATCATGATGGCAGTTAGGGTCGTTGTAAGGTTAGGGTTTAAGTATTCAAATGTAGGTGTTGGAATCAGGAGTACATGTACACTGTTGCCAAAAGTATTCAATCACCCATCCAAATCATTGAATTCAGTTGTTTCAATCACTTCCTTGGCTACAGGTGCATAAAACTAAGCCCCTAGGCCTGCAGACTGCTTCTACAAACATTAGTGAAAGAATGGGTCACTCTCAGGAGCTCAGTGAATTCCAGCATGGTACTGTGGTCGAATGCCACCTGTGCAACAAGTCCAGTTGGGAAATTTCCCAATAAATATTCCAGTCAACTGTCAGTGGGTATTATTTAAAAAAAAAAGTGAAAGCGATTGGGAACAACTCCAGCCATGAAGTGGCCACATAAATGACAGTGGGGTCAGTGGATGCTGAGGCACGTAGTGCACAGAGGTTGCCAACTTTCTGCAGTCGATAGCTACACACCTCCAAACTTCATGTGGCCTTCAGATTAGCTCAAGAACAACATAGAGCTTCATGGAATGGCCAAGCAGCTGCATCCAAGCCTTACATCACCAAGCGCAATGCAAAGCATCGCCACTGGACTCTAGAGCAGTGGAGACGTGTTCTCTGGAGTGACTAATCACACTTCTCCATCTGGCAATCCAATGGACAAGTCTGGGTTTGGCAGTTGCCAGGAGAAATGTGCTTGTCTGACAACCTTGTGCCAAGTGTAAAGTATGGTGTGGGGTTGTTTTTCAGGAGTTGGGCTCGGCCCCTTAGTTCCAGTGAAAGGAACTCTTAATGCTTCAGCAGACCAAGAGATTTTGGACAATGTCATGCTCCCAACTTTGTGGAAACAGTTTGGGGACGGCCCCTTCCTGTTCCAACATGACCACTGCACCTGGGCATAAAGCAATGTCCATAAAGACTTGGATGAGTGAGTTTGGTGTGGAAGAACTTGACTGGCCTGCACAGAGTCCTGATCTCAACCCGATAGAACACATTTGGGATGGATTAGAGCGGAGACTGCGAGCCAGGCCTTCTCGTCCAACATCAGTGTCAGACCACAAAAATACGCTTCTGGAAGAATGGACAAAAATTCCCATAAACACACTCCTAAAACATGGATAGAGTTCCTTGAAGAGTTGGAACTGTTGCAAAGGGTTGGCTGACTTCATATTACACCCTATGGATTAAGAATGGGATGTAACTCCAGTTCATATGTGTGAGAAGGCAGACAAGCGAATACTTTTGGGAATATAGTGTATGTACACATACACATATCAAGAAAGTAGTTGCAGCGTGAGACTTTCCTTCACCGCTAAGGACTTTCCGGGCTAGCTAGCTCAGTGACTGTGCTGTGGTCACTGAAATTTCTTTTGCTAGCTGTGGGAGCTGTGGAGTGTGTGTGTGGTCTGTGTATTATTGATTATGTATTGATTGTAAAGCGTCCTTGAGCATGGGAAAGGCGCTATATAAATAAAAGTGATGATTAATAGGCCCAATTTTTGCCAAGAAAATATTATATTCCCCTGGACTGTTGATACAAGGGAGGTTGGGTCCATGGATTCATGCTGTTGGTGTTGGTATCTGTGGCCCTCAGCAGTAATCGAGATTCATCAGATCTGGCTATGTTTTTCCAGTCTTCTTGTGGTGAGCCTGTGTCCACTGAAGTGTCAGCTTTCTGTTCTTGGATGACAGAAGTGGAACCTGCTGTGGTCTTCTGCTGTAGCCCGTCCACCCGTCAGCTGGAGCCAGTCAGGCCATTCACTGTTGACCTCTCAAGGCATTGACTTGCTGTGTAACTGCTGCAGATTTTAGCCTTGACCTTAAGAGTCCCATATATACACACACACAGATTTTCTAAGCTGCTTCTCCCTCAGGGTCACAGGGGGATGCTGGAGCCTATCCCAGCGGTCATTGGGTGGAAGGCAGGATACACGCCGGAGAGGTCGCCAGTCCATGACAGACATACACAATCACTCACACAATGTAGCACGTCCAATTGACCTAACTGCATGTCTTTTGACTGTGGGAGGAAACCAGAGAACCTGGAGGAAACCAACGCAGACACGGAGAGACCATGCAAACTCCACAGAGAGGACCCTGGTCGCCCGGCCGGGTAATCAAACCCCCTTGATTGCCGCCCCTCTTGCTGTGAGGCGACAGTGCTACCCACTCACCGCCCGTCCCATATACAGTGACTCTTTAACCAGTAGGAAAAGTTAACGAAATTCTGTAGGGTATCTCTTAAAACGTTTAACCAAGTGATGGTTCAAAGGAATTTTTTTAGCACAACACCAAACTGACTGTGTCTCTGTGGAGAAAGCCTGGAGAAGAATTCCAACTGGACTTGGATGTAAATCTGAAAAAAAAAAATCACCCAATTTTGCAAGTATAGCAGCTGCTTCACTGTTTAAGATGGACTGAAAAGTTTAAAAAAGAAGCTTGGGAGAAGGACGCCTTGTTATTATCAGCCAGACTGATAGACTTGATTAAACACTTTGTCACAGGGTCATGCACAAAGACATTAAGCATCACAAGTAGTGGTATTTCTCTTCACCTCATCTGCTGTACATAACTCTTTGGCCACCAAAAGCCTTTCCTGCTCTTGGCCCCGCCCCGACGGGATGATCGTCAGGATGGGAAGTCCATGAAAATGAAAATGCAGGCCTTTGAAAGGTATTTTCAAAGGCATTTTGCCACAGAATGAGCTCACTGGGTGTGAGTATGTAATTGCAAAGAGGAGAGGCTTTGTTTTACGCTCCTTTTAGCTTGGTGTTTTCCTTGATAATACAATTTAAATGTATTGATTAAGAGTGAAAAGCATATAAGAAAAATTACACTTTATTTCTCATTTTGACAGTTATGGCATAAGCAAGCAAGCAAAATTTATTTATTTAACGCTTTTTACAGCAGATGTTGTCACAAAGCAGCTTTACAGGACAATCAGTATTACAGAAAGAAAAGAAAAGAAGAAAATCCGGGCCCTCATGAGCAAGCCAGCGGCGACGGTGGCAAGGAAAAACTCCCTAAAGAGGAAGAAACCTTGAGAGGAACCAAGACTCAGAAGGGGAACCCATCCTCCTATGCAATTATGGAACTACATTTTAATTTTAATAAAGCTACACATAAAGCATCTAAATCTTTGAACAAAATGTCAGAATACCACACGGCAACTTAAAATTGCAGTACATTTTAATATTCATTTGGAACTCAACATTGCATATATGAGGGGGGCATTTAATTGCAAGGAAATACATTAAAATTTTACATATTACATTTTCATTTTATGCGCTTCGTAGGGGTATTCTTGCATATCTCTAAAGTTCAGTCTTAGATGTTGTGATTCTCACATTCAAGTAATTTTAAGGACATTCAGTGGTGATGAGATCTGGACTCTAGGGTGGTCAGGGTCATTGTTCATGAGCAGCAAATCTGCAGATGGAAAATGTGTCATAGGCCCCATTAGAGCTGGATTAGTCTTTTGTGCATGCTTTGACTGTCCTGTTTGTACAGAATAAACGATTTGTGTAATTTCCCTACATTACACCAAAAAGCCAGGTTCAAGATGTTACCACATGGATGTTTACATCAGCATTACGCAACAACACCATGTTGTCGGACTTCAGGGTTCTTATTCTTGTGTTCTTCTAATATTATTGACTAGCTCCATAGGAAAGTTGAACAAGAAGCTGCTGAATAGGAAGCCAGCTTCAGCTTCGTCCATAGCAGGACCAGAGTCGGGTTACGAGGAGCCTGGCCTCTTCCTATTTCCCCCATTATATCAAAAACATGGCTGCAAAATGCCAGAGGGTGCCCATTGAATGGTGGTGAAATGAGCTAAAAATAAAAAGTTAATAGTTTCAAAGCCCTTCCCCAGAACTTTCCTTTAACTTTAGAAGGATGTATTTCGCTAAAAAAGCGAAGAAAATGTGACTGTCAAACACTACAAAGTTGTAAAGCTGAAGTCAACTTCTCATTTGCCAGCTTCTTGTTCAAATTTTCCTGGTGCAGCTGATGCATCAGAATGTAAATGATGCACAAAAGGTGGAACAGGAAAATTGGAACAAGAAGCTGGCAAATGAGAAGTTGAGTTGAGCTTCAGATTAAACGTATCAGGAAACCAGTTGAGAGCTTATAAGTGTAAATAAGTCCATTCATCTCCAAATTATCGGTTTGTCTTAAATCTCTCTCTTTACCTTTTCGTTAGCTACTAGCTAGGCGAGATTGTCTGTGTTGCTATGGTGACCAACAGTCTGCATGCCTATCCTCTGGGATAAAGTGTGAATTAGCAGTTGTGCATTAACTCCAGAATTTAAGACTACTTACTGCTAAACTGTTGAACAATCAGCAGAGCTTTATTTTACTGTAAGGGAGAATTATTTTATTATTGCCCTGAAACCTAATTCTGCCGCAAGAGAGCAGTAAAAGATCGAGCCGCATTTTGCCAACTCCTGACCTAGATTCAAGCTAGCAATCGTCAAGCGTGAATCATCACTCCAAACAATAGACCAAGTTTTTTCTTGAGTTCATTCTTGAGAAAGGTCCTAAGAAAACATCTACGTCAGATTCATGACGTGTCCTTCAATCACAGAATTGTTTACACCTTTGTGCTCTTGATTGTGTCTAGATTCTGTTCTTACCTAAGAAAAATCTTTAATTTTAATAAGTTCATGGGAATTTGATCATCGTGTGCAGTCGCCTTGGCTCTTCCCCACCGGAGGATCTGGCTCTGTCAGACTGTCTTTATGATTGTCTATTTTTTTTTGGAAAAAGTGCAAATAAATAACACTTTTCCTCCTCATTTTGGAAATAACTATAGAGCAGTAAACCAATGTAATGCCATCACTACGTAGCTATATAATGTACCATGTAATGGAACACATATCTCCAGCCTTCATGACTGTTAGAATTATACAACTAACATCACACATAGACAGACAGCTTTGACAAAACATTTTACTCACCATTATTTCTTCTTTGCTTCTCTCTTCTGTGGTTTCACCTAAAAGTGTCCCAGTGGAAAATGTTTTCTTACTTTGGTGTGCAGCTTTGTTGCCGTGTGCTTGCAAAAGTGATCCCATGTGTTCGCAAGAGTGAGGAGACTCACTGCTCAGGGGGGCCAAGCTTGGTGTCGCAGTGGCATTGGTACCTTCTAAGCCCCACCCCTCTCATACTGCCATTGCCTGTGGGTTGCAGTGGAAGTGGGTTGGAGTTGGGCCAGGGGATTTTCGAATTGTTTTCAGTTCAGAGTTTATTACACGCCTACTCAGTACTGTTTCTTACTAAGTGTCTTCCTTTAAGGTCAGAACCTATACACTGTTCAAAGCACATCATCTCACACTGGTTTCAACAACATGGTAGTGAGTTCAGTGTCCTTCAGTGACCAAAAAAGCACACGAGGAGATTCACAGCACTATTGTACAGCTTACATATCAGCAGGAATTCAAGAGAAACATTCTGGATGTTTCCAGAGCCCTGTTGAATCAATGCCATGAAGAATTCAGGCTGCTCTGAGAACAGCAGGAGTCTCATCCTGCTCTTGTTGAGGCACTTGTGATTCAAAGTAGAAACGTGTAACATACATGCACTGTATGTTATATGAGCTGTTAAAACAGAGTTTCACTAACCCAGGGGTGTCCGATCTTATCCGCAATGGGTCGGTTTTCATTCCAGTAAAACAGGCTGCACACGATCAGTTGTTTGAAGGCTGATAAGATTGGACACCCTTGCACTAAATTGTTGGTCTGCTATTTTCTGGGCAGGTTTTGCCTCTTCAGATCAACTGTTAACTACAGAGGATCCACATATATGACACAGATTAGCACTCAGCAGAGCGAGGATGAAGGAGTTTGAAAAGATCTTCAAATGCAGCAATTTGTCTCTATGAAGATCGGAACTGTCCAGACTATGGTCTTCTCTGTTGTTCTTTAAGGATGGGAAATCTGGACAATAAACAAGCAAGAAAGCAAGCCTTTACTACTACTTATACTACTGCAAGTAATAATAATAATAATAATGATAATAATAATTATAGCCACAAGCAGCCATTTGCAGGATCCAAGCTGTCTTTCCAATTACGCCCAATATTGCTATTTTGGCTGCAACCATTCTAAATGTTACATAAATATGAAGTTTAATCGTGATTGAAAAATTTTCAGGCTATTAAGTCCTGGAGGAACTCCAAATAGCCAAATGTTTTAATAGATCTAATAAAACCTGATTCAGGATGGGACAAAGTAGCAGCATAAACACATTTCATATCAGTCAGACAGTCTTTCACTGCATGACATTTTCTGGCTCATGAGTCAACTGGATGGGGTGCAAATTATTAGCGAAATGAACTGTTGTGGTAAATGAGGCTGTCTTGTTCTTTTAAAATGCTACAGTAAGTGGACTTCTATGGGAGGCAAATCCAGCATGAATGAAAAAACACCGTCATGTCTCAGATCTGGTGACCAAATGGACAGGGTATCAGACCAAACGGCCTAAAAAAAAACAGAAAATGTTACACTGGCATTTATATCAAGACACACAACAGTTTTCTAAGTTATACGAACCAGTCTATGCTCAACCAGGCTTGTGTTTGGTCTGATACCTTGTCTCTGAGGCCGTTTGGTCTGACGGCGTTTGGTCTGATGTTCAGTTTCACCAGATCTGAGTCATGACAGTGTTTTTTCTGGAGAATCCAAGTCTTTTATCTTGAGGAATGATGGCGATTCTGACGCAGACGGCTGAGAATGTCCTAAAACGTACCCCGTAGCCCCAGCTAGCACTAATTAACATATATTTGCATGTTGGTCAGTTTGAAAACGAAAATGAAAAGTGGAAAATGAAAAGTGAATCTCCAGCAGGTTGCGCTGATGTTCGTTTACATTTGCCTTTTCATGACAGTTCTGACAGTTAAAGCCCGTCAGCCCCGAAAACTGAACCATAGACTGTCATTTGGCTGTTGATTTATCCATTTTGCATTTTAATTTTGTCAGATTTGAAGTCAATTGCTATGAAAAAAAGTAAACATTGCACCGTGTACTTTCCTTTTTCCATTAGCTTTTTCATTTTAGATTTGGCCATGAAAAACCAGAATAATGACTAAAATGAAATGACAAATAGCTGTTTTCAATTTATTTTTATATATCATTTAATCATTTTAAATGATTGTTACATTGTTTTTGTGTGTATATGTGTATATATATGTATAATTGTGTGTGTGGACGAGCAGGCTGCAAATGAATTGCCCTTTTGGGACTAATAAAGTACTGTGAACTGTGAACTGTGATAATATATTTATATTTTTATATATTTATATAACGACTCATGCTCATGTGAAAAAGGAAATTGCAAATGTAGGTATTTCCTTTCATTTTCAGTTTTGGCATGATATTTGCTTAGATGTCTGGAAAAAGAAATGTTTTATTGTTTTCATTTTCATTTCTTTTTTGGCTTGATTTGCCTCCCATAGTGATCATCTTTGGTTTGTGCACAGTGTGACCAACTTCAGAAGAAAATCTGTTGGTTTTTTGTGTGCTTATTAGCAGTGGTCAGAGTAGAATGTGTTGAATTGGACTCATGTCAATCAGATGGAGTGAAAAAAACTTATTTAATTTAATTTTCCAGTTATTTAAAAATGCTGCAATAAAAGGACTTAATCCTTGGTTTGTACATAGTATGACAGACTTTAAACCACAGTGTGCTCTCACTTGGTCCAAATATTAGTCACGTAATCACGTAACAATATATTGAATTTGACTCCTGAGTATTTTAATGTGTGAGGACTGGCCAATTATAAGCATGTCGAAAGTTTACAGAGATAGTTTTGATCACTGAGACATCTGTATTAAAGTGTGCAGAGGTTCAATCTTTCACATTTGCAACTGACTGGACAAACAGCTGCTATGTGGAAGTGTTTCATATTAAAGTGACTCAGCGCTGCTGAATATGAAATTACTGTAGATTTTTAAAAATAGATTTTTTTAAAAATGTGTATTTGGTTTTAATATTGGCTTAGTCATGAAGTGTATGAAACACAGTGTACACCAGCCGAAGTTTAATTTAAACAACAGTGAAAATGGTGCCATAGCAGGTTTCAGCCACAAGATGCCAGCAATGTGGTAGTGAAATAGGCTTCCTATTGAAGGTGGGTATTAACCCCTTAAATTCCCAGAGTTACTGCATACTAAGGCTTATTATTCAGTAACTACAGGGACTTCAATGCACCCTGAGCTATTCTTAGGTCATAGAATAATTTCACTTTTATTCAAATATAAGTAAGTAAAAACAAATGTAGCTTTTGTTTATTATGGTTTACTAATTATAGTCATTAACTTTTGTCCTGTAAATCTGTGTGGATTTCTGTGTAGTGAAGTGTTTGGGAGAGGAACTGTCAGAGATGCTGCAAATAAATAGGTTTATTAAAAACAAATAACAAGCATCAACAATACTTTGCAATACCTTGGTTGTCCTGAATTGTATACAAGTTGTTTGGGGCTTTGAAGCTTTGGGACAGAGAAACAGAAGAGATGAATATTTGCATTGATGTGTGCTGGAAAGTCAGGGGCTGCATCGTAGTGTAGACCCATGAAGGCTGAACCGAAATGAGACTAACTATGTAGATGTGTTTGTGTGTGTGTGTGTGTGTGTGTGTGTGTGTGTGTGTGTGTGTGTGTGTGTGTGTGTGTGTGTGTGTGTGTGTGTGTGTGTGTAAAATAACACAAGCTCTTCCTTGCTTTTTTTTCTGGGCACACTACAGCGGCCTGACTCAGCTATACCTTCTGCCACGATGAAACTGGCTTTTACTGCATTGTCATTTTGTGATTTGGCCCTTGTAAACAGCCTTCTGTGCTTCAAGGCCCTTCTTCATCTATGCCGCTTTCTGCTGCCTCGGCTGTCTATCCAACTCTCCGTATTTGTCACGGTGTCAGTAAACCGGCTCTGATGATGTTTCGTCTCATAATGGCGCCTAATGTTGTTTTCTTTGATTACAGCCACATTCTCTCTACAAGGTTTATCCTTCTTGGAAGTAAAAAGTATTCAAGCTTTCCCTTTCAAAGCTCCCATCTGTCTTAAAAACCCATGTGTTCACTAACCACTGGTCAGTTTTTAGCTAACTAATTATATTTTTAGCTAGCCAGGTGTTTATATCGGTTGACCTGCTGAATCGCAGCTATATTTGGTGTGGTGTGGGAGGGTTGTGGTAAACTGCTGCCCTATAGATTATTGATGGCAGAGGGTGACGTTACGTTGCAGTGTATGCTGGGGATTGTAGTTCAGCGCCTTGGGAAATGAAAATGATTTTGTGAGCCAGACAGGATTGCGTCGTGGGCCTGATCCAGCCCGCAGGCCTTGCGTTTGACACATGGGGCATAGACTATGGCGGATTTCCTGTTTGTGTCACAGCACTGCTGTTACTGTTGCATTATGAAACATCACAACTTATCAGGTTATTTTAAAGTTCTTTAAAGACAGAACCAGAAACTTTGATTTAGTTTTTTAATTTTTTTATTTATTAGAGCTGCAGATGTTTCTCTTTGTCTGCTCCTTGCTCGCTAAAACAAAATGAAATGTTAGCGTAAGTTTTGCTTCAGACCATGTTGGCTTTTTAAACATTTGTATCATTAGCCAATCGATTCAGTTTAAACCCAGTATTGCAATGAAGCTCAGGATGTGTTGGCTGGAGAAGTATCCACTCATTGGATCCTTTGCTACCATGGAAAAGAAGGACACATTTCTCAGTCGCATATCAAGGAGCCTGCAGCATGGGACAGACTAGTTATGCCACTGTGGCGCAATTGGCTTTCAAATGCAGCCTCCAAATTGGGACACAGCCCCTGAATTGGTATGCAGCTGTACATAAACAGACTTTTTTGGTACTGTTATTACATGATATGTTTTATTACAAGGATGGAGTTGAAGACCCAGGTTGATCAGAGATAATAGCCTGAAGAAAAAAGGAAAAAGCAGTAGCAGTAGTTGTGGTGTGGAAACCTGTTGTTGCAGTGTGGAGATGTAGGCGCTGGTGTGTTCCAGGATCTGAATTTAAGTTACCTGATGAACAGGGGCAAAAAGTTGCAGAGAGTGCAAGTAGTATGGTAAAAAGTAGTGCCAAGTAGAGCTCATATTACCTGATGTCTTGAGCGTTGATTGAGTTATGAGTTAGAGTACAGACGGTTGAGGCTGTTTCTAAAGTCAATCTCCTTCGTTTTTGGCAAGTTTGTGCTTCATCTTGTGTTGTAGGGTATGAACATATTGCTGTTGTCAGAAGAAAACCTTGTCTCATCTCCATTTTTGACATAATTTGAAAATACTTGTTGGCCTTCACAATGTATGTACATTTTATGATGAATGGACCAACACAAGTGACCTAAAATGAATCAGAAAAATGTCTGGTTCCATTGATTTACATTGAAAGTAAAGTAGTTTTTTCCTTCTCCTGTAAAGTTACCATTTCAGAGATACAAGGTTTTGTTCTGACAGCAGTGATATGTGTGAGGACTATATCGTGTGTGTGTGTGTGTGTGTGTGTGTGTGTGTGTGTGTGTGTGTGTGTGTGTGTGTAACTTATTGGCTTTTTTGGATGGAGTTTGTTGCTCTGTTGATTAATTGTGAGATGGAATGGAGGGGTTGAACCAGGTGGAAGGTGCAGTAGAGTTTTCAGGATCTGTTAAAGAAAGAGAAATGTGTTGTGTGGAATGTTGTGCCAAAAGGCGGAATGGCTGTGCCAAAGGAAATATGATTGTTTGATACAACAAACAAAGACAAACAGAGAACAGTTTTATTCATAGCACAGGTTAAATCCCAGGGCTGAGTAATTAAGCTAAAAGTAATTAAGGAGAATTTGTGTAGCTCATGTAAATATTTACATATTTATATAGTGCATAAGCAGTGCAGGGATATGTTTTCTTATGTACGTGGTATGAGCTTGTGTACTTGATAATTGGAGGCATACTTGGAAGTCCAGATCTGGGAAGAGTGATGTTTGTGGACTGGTGGAGGTGGACGCAGCACAGGTTAGTGCTGATGTGAAGGAAGGCTGCTGGGATCAGAATGAAAGTGTTAAATTGTAAGTACATTTAAAAACAATGTGGATAAAATGGCCCTTTGTAATGTTTTGAGATGGTGTAGTGCAGGGTTGATGTGGATGTGCAACTACATATCCAAACCCACATTTCAAGCAAGATTATAATCTGGGTGGTCCGAGGGTGGACAATGGCAAACGGTCAACAGGGTGCCAACCTTGTCAAGCCAGTGGACCTATATATGCTTGCTATCTGGGATGTTTCAATAGCTGTGGATCTCTTTCTGGTATAGATCAGTACCAGTACAATAAAGCAGTAGTAAAGCACAAAACCATTATACATTAGTGTTGTAAACTGAGATTTGGTTGGTTCAGCAAGTTTTTACTTGTTTACATGTGTAGATTTGAGTTGGTAGGTGTGCAAATTGTCTGGTTTGCTATTTATGAATATTATTAGGTGAAAGTAGTCCATATTTCTAAATGACATTAAGCAGTAAATCTGTGCTCGTTACACTGAAAGGCAGAGCGAGTGTAATTAACTTCTGCGCAGTGCGTAAAGTTTGTTCTTAAAAAAATCCATAAAAATAAATAGATAGATATATAGTTACTTTTTGTTATTGATTCCAGGAGATGTCAAGGATGAGGAGGTACCTCTGATAGGGATGTTGTTGAGACAGTACATGATAGACCACATGCCAAATTAATGATCATAAGGAAGCAACCAGGTGTAAATTTCTGCAATGCACTGGGAAAACACGTGTACTGTGACTAGTGCAAGGTCCACTACTGCTTCGTTCCTCAACCAAACTGCTTCAAAGCAGCTCATAGACCGTGACTCTGAGATATGGACCAGCGCTCCTCAGTAGTGTACAATTACAGGACACATTTTACTTTCTAAAATGAAAGGGAAGTTCTGGGCAGAAAGCAGTGGAATGAAATGGGACTTTACACAGCTGGCATAGGCAAAAATACCCTAAAGTAAATCTGGAGGGCACAGACTGACAAGTGCAGATTTAGGGGATTATATGCTCTATGTGCCTATATGTACATGTGATGCAAGATGTGAAGATGTTACACGAGGTATTGAAGGACTACAAAAGCCTTTCACATTTGCTAGGGTTTTCTGCTGTTGTTGAGCTGGATTATTGTTTTTTGTGTTTGTTTGGTTTTTTTTTACATGAAGATGCTAAGCGAGAAGTTGGTGAAATCAGTGCAATGATGACATTGTAAGGCTGCACATATGCTGTCCTCATAAATGCCCCAACAAGTGTTGTGCTGCAGGTGCTGTCTTGGACTGCCTTTTCTCGTAAAGTCAACACTGTAGAACGTTCACTCTGTATTAAATGGGTGGCATGGCATGCTACCCACCCAATGAGCAACAAGACTACAGTTTATGTGTACACCCTACATTTCCTACAGAGGATTTCCTACATCTATCATCTATGCCTTCACTAGTTTTAACATTACTTCTCTGCAATATTATCTGTCACTGCTGCTAGCTCTTCTGAAAATACTAGCAGTCTACAGAGCAGGGTGCTCCATCCTGGTCCTGAAGATCTACCACCCTGGAGATTTCAAGTCAAACACACCTGCCTCTAATATTCAGATGCCCCTGAAGACCTTCATTGACTGGATCAGGTGTGTTACATTAGGGTTGGTGGTAAACTCAGCAGTGTGGTAGACCTCCAGGGGCAGGATTCAGCACCACTGCTACACATGTTTGTCCAAACCAGGGAAGTCCTTTCTGGGGACGCCATGCTTTGTAAATTTTTGTATTTTCCCTACTTTAGCACTGAGAAACTGAATTGACATGCTTAATCAGACATTTTTTAAACAGTGTCCTGTTAGCGTACAAAGCAGGTACACCCTATCTTCCTTTAAAGAGACTAGCCTTAATATGATCATTAACCTCTTAGGTAGCTACCAGTCCTGATGATTCTTGTAGGTAATTTTGTCCCATTCTCAAAACTCTGTTTACACTACCTATTAGGCAGCTTTAAAATATAGGTGCATGCACCTTTATTCTGGCAATCAAATAAACAATGTCAATGTAAAGAATGCATTTGGCTACCCAATCTGCCTGGCAGGATGATGACAGGTCACATTTGTAGCATCCTCAGAAGATACGTACACAGTAACACTGAGATTAATAACTGATCATCACATTGATTTATCAGTCTACTCAGGCTTCAGCAGAGCTCAGTAACACAAAGATTAATAGCTGATCATCGCATGATTTATCATTCTACTCAGGCTTCAGTAGGAACTTCAGTGTTTGTAAAGAAGCCATGAATTGAGGTCCTCTTTAGGGTCTGTTTCATGAGCATGTTGTCAACATGTCATGTGCTGATTTTAGAATAGCGTATTCTGAATACTGCCTTTACAGAATTTAACTGTATACTGAATACAGATCGACATGTCCATGGGTGGGCAGGAGTGGGCGTTGCCCATCCAATGAAAACTCTAAAATCATAATTATAGCTACTTTCTTGAGTATAAATGGTTTTTGTAATTTTGTCATTGGTCATCAAAAATTGCACTGCTTTTCTATTGACCGTTTTGAAGGTGTGAGTGTGCATAGTAAACATGAATAGTTTCATTTAGCTGCATAAGTGAATCTTATAGCATAGATAGTTGGCTCATTAAAAAACAGGGACCCTCAACTTCAGTGCATGTTGCTTCCACTGTGGAGCCCAGAACATCTACTAACATAGCAAAACATTACTGCCTCAGTGTCTTTCGTCCTCCACAAAATCCGGAAACGCCAGACTCCAGCTCTGACTTAAATATAGATATCCAGCTATCCCAGCTAATTTTAAGTAGTTATCCCAAGTGCACATTTGGACAAACTGTGAGAAGCTTTAGTGCAGGCTGGTACCAGTCTCAACCATCTCATGTGCTGCCTGCGTTGCTTGTCACAAATGTGGTGTTTCCAATTCCAAAAGATAGGACATATTTATGAAACGTGGATACCTTGGGACCTTCTGGGACAGAGTGTTGCAGAGATTAGTGTTTGCCCTTATCTGCTGCTCCAAATTCAATTCATGAAGGCCTTTCTAATTAGCTGGTGAGCTGAATCAGATGTGTTTAATGAGGCAGTGTGCTGTCTGTGGTGTTTTGGCCTACCAAGACTGGAGCTTGACACATGTGGATTAGACTGATTGAATACACCATTCAAAAGGATCCCAGAAAGCACTAAACACACATTGAATATCATTCAAAACAAAATAACTGAAACTCTTGCTAAACAGAAATCAGGACCAAATTTGAGTGAGCTGACTCTCCTGGAATTTGCATGAAAAGTGATGTCACTGGGAATCACTGTAACATTGAGAAGTTATCAGTAATAATAAGATTTATTCACAACTCCATCCCAGAAGAACATTTAAATGGGTGGACTGATGTGAGTCAGCACAATGCTGAATATGTGTGCAATCTCTCTGATCTGGGATAGAATGCAGACAATAAGTGCCTCTGTGGTATGATGGCATTTCAGTGATATTTGGGGTGAGGGGTGGTTTGCAACAAAAAAGTAGGCAAGGGCATTCTGTATGTGTCCTGCTACACCATCTCCACTTGGCAGTGGAACATGCAATGCGATCAGAACCTATTGCCAAGAAGTTCTTGGAATGGTCCAATATGTACAGTACGTTCTGTCCCGGCTAATATGTTGCACACAGATACAGTACTCCCACCACACAAAAAGGCTACTGGAGATTCGCTTTCCAGCCATTATGACGTCACCAAGTCCATTCTTGAAAACAAGCAAAGTGTCATGGGTCTTTTATCAGAGGAAGCCGAGGATGACAGTCACCCTTTTGATTTCATGGTCTTTGGAACACAATTAAAAAGACAGAGCTTCTTTGACATTAGTGTTTTTTTCCCCATGATATGCTGAAACCAACCAATTCAGTTCTGCAGTCAAAAACAGCGGATTTGCAGAGGTGGTGAGACGCTTCACTGGAGATATTTAATGAGATATGATTCATTCTAAGATGGGCATTTCTCAAATGTGGTGAAAAAACAATCCTTCAAAGAGGAGAAAGACAGTTAACTCAGAGCTGGACACCAATGGCCAAACTACCGCTCTGAAGTCTTTTATAAGAACTACATTTGGCATTATTGACAAAGCTATTGTGGGGATGGAGACAAGATTATCTCAAAGAAATGTTCATTTAATGAGAGCCACATCACTTCTCCTGCAAAATCCCCATCTTTTTTTTAACCACTCTCTCTTGAAACCACTTCAGGTGCCTGCAGGCACAGAACAACATAGCATGCACAATGAAAATGCTGTGGCTAAAGGTAATATTGTTCAGTAAACTGCCCACAGATTGAAGTCTGCAACTGCATTTCAGGAAATGAGATTATATCATTTTGGCACATGAAAAAACCATTACAAAAATGTGGATGTGAAAGAATTCACTGTGGCTAATTATAGACTGGTATACAGGAAACTGGCACCCAGCATCCCATAGAAATTACTGTATCGAGGTTCCATATAGAACCAGCTATAGCACATTCTCCATCAATCTGAAGAACCTTTTCTTGATGTGAAGAGGCCTTTAATCATGCAAAGAGTTCTTTTAGTGTTCATGGTTCTCTATAGAACTGTTTTCTTTACTGAAGAACCACTTGAGCAACCATCTTTTGTAATAGTGTAGTTGTAAAGATTGTAAAGCACTGTTATGGTGTCTGGCCAATCAGACACAATTCTGTGCAGAGCTTAATGAATATTCATGAGCTTTTCACAACTTATCCTAAGAAATTTTGCTTTAGTTTAAGCACCAGAATGTAACTGTTGAAGCATTTATGGTAGGGAAAAGGGATTGAAAAGGGATGGAAAAATAAAAAAAGAGGTTCTAGATCAAACACAGACATTTTTATTCCAAATTTATTCCATGTTTTACTTGACACTTGTGAAAAGTCAGTACATACACTGTTAGAAATAAAGGTTCTGTGCTGGTACATTTTTCATTTATCAAGGTACAAACAATGTAAATGTCCCCTCAAAGATACAACAGTGGTTTTAAGGTCCAGTTTAGAAACTTAAACTTAGAAAATATGATTTCAATGGATTGTAGTACAGTTAGAATTGTTTACCATTGTAGTGCTAGGAACCAGACATCCGAAGCATTTAATGGCTCTTAAAGACACATTGCATTCAGTTATTGCCCAAAATTGTTATGAATGTGTTGCTTGATCCTCAAGATAAGTTTTATGACAGTATTGTTATGACGCTTTGGCCTAAAATGTGCTTTTAGTATAAACTATTACTCCGTGATTAGCGCTGTGTTTGCTCTCAAAACTGCATCTCAACTGGGATCAATGCACGCAAGCTAACATGCTTTTGTTGTTACTTGCCTGTAGCTACAGCTGTTCAGCTCAGCTAACACCAGCAGCAGCTTTTGTTTACAGCTTATTTTTACTGTTTTCTCCCCTAATTTGGAGTGGACATACCATCGTTTTCCAGGCTAAGACCATGGACTCAGACTTGGAGGTGCTGACCTGCATACCAACAGCTTCACACTCAGATGCAAATCGCTCCAGCAAGCGCTGGAGACATTCCTGTGATTCAGCCAAAAGAACATCATCTACAAATAGCAGAGACGACACCCTCTGGCCTCCACACATAATGCCCTCTTGACCCCGGCTATGCCCTGACACTCTGTCCATGAATATCACGAACAGGAGTGGAGACAGGGCACAACCCTGGCGGCGTCCAACTCTAAGTCTGTTTTTGGAAACAGACCTCAAGTCCTGCACATACTCTGCCATCTTCCAGGTAAGGGGAAAGGACCCGCCCCAGGTGAAAGAGTTAGATTGTGAGATCATGAGATCAGCTGCATGCTGGGACAGGCAGCAGCAGTAATGCGATCACTGTACCGGACTATAGTGGTGAAGAGGGAGCTGAGCCAAAAGGCGAAGCTCTCTGTTTACTGGTCAGTCTACATCCCGACCCTCATCTATGGTCAGGAGCTGTGGGTAATGACCGAAAGAACGAGATCGTGAATACAAGCGGCGGAAATGAGGTTCCTTAGTAGGGTGGCGGGCTTCATTCTATTTGATAGAGTGAGGAGCTCGGACATCCGGGAGGAGCTCAGAGTAGAGCTGCTACTCCTCCACATTGAGAGGAGCCAGTTGAGGTGGTTCAGGCATCTGATCTGAATACTCCCTGGACGCCTCCCAGTAGGGGTGTACCAGGCACGGCCTACCGGGACAAGACACAGGGGTCATCGTAGGACGTATTATTACATGAATACTCACACTCAAAACACATGCAGTGTGTAGAGATACTTGTAGGGAAAAAATAGGACCCAAAGAAAACATATTTTTTCAAATTTAGCACTATTTTACCATTATCAGTGTGACAAATAAAAACACATGTAAGTTCACTGGTCATTTAGGATAGCAGATAATAATGAATAATGGTAAACAATGGTGATATTCCTACTATAGATATCACAACATCTGGTTCCTGGTTCTGCAATGGTGAACAATTCTGACTCAGTAAATTTAGCAAAATTGGTGCCAGACCATTTAAGATGGAACGGAAAAGTTAGCTAGCTAGCTACAGAGGCATTAGCAAGCTATTGCTTTTTTGTGCTTGTTATGAAGTAAACAACCATGATACGTTGAAATGACATTAAAATAAGCTAAAACAATTTTTATCATAATTTTTTAACTAGAAAATTGTCACATTTGTTGGTTTCTTTGGTCACTTGCAGAGCCATCTTGCCAGCTTTTCTTTTTTTCTCTCATAACACTGTTTGGAGTGAGCCTCTGAAAAACCTCCATTTGGAGGCCCATGTAGCTCTAACACTTGGCCCTACCCCTCTATCTCAACAAAAATTGGGACAGCCTACCCACAAAACAGACAGTTAACGGTTAAGTGGCAGGGGCAAGGGGTGAAATGGGATTGGGCCTCAATGTTGAACTGTCATTGGATGCTACCTTTTCATCAGTTTGTCAAATTTCTGCCCTGCTATAACTAGAGCCGCCCAACTAGAGCTGTTACTGTGAAGTGAAACGTCTAGGAGCAACATCAGCTCAATTATTAAGCCGTAAGCCAACCCAGGCTCACATAACAGAACTGCAGACTGCTCCCGACTGTCTGTAGAAACAAACCACAGTGCCTGGCCTGCTTCTCGTCTAAAACTGCAGTGAGATTACAATGTAGAATGTCAAGTGTTTGCTGGGCCAGTTGACCACTTAAAGGGCCATTGCCCACTCAGCTAGTTTGCATTGAAGTCCCTGCAGTTACTGAATATTAAGCCTTAGTATGTAATAAGTCTGGGATTTTAAAGGGTTAGAAGCACACTATCGTAGGACTCTCCATGTGGCAGTGACAGAACGCTACCTGCCCAAATATATAGTGACCACTAGAGTGTGTTGGAGGATAAATTGTAGGCTGGGGCTGTTTTTATCATGACTTGACCCCTTTAGTTCAGCAAAGGGAAATCTTAATGCTACAACATACAACGACAGTACAAAGAACTGTGTGGCTTCAAATTCATGGTATGCTGGCGAGGTTTTACAAAGCGAGGTCCGTAAACACATAGTTTCTTATGTTTGGCAAAGCAGAACTTGACAATTCTGCACAGAGATCTGGCCTCCCCACAGAGCACCCTTTGGAGTAATTAGAACACTATCATTGTCTGCTGAATTACAACTGCCATTACTTCCAACAGCATTAGCGCCACTGATGTTGGGCAGTGAAGCTCAAAGCAAGACATTATCACCCAATGCTCTTGTGGCTGAATGGAAGTTAATCCACTCAACAGTGTTCTAACATGTTATGTAAAGCCTTTCCAGAAGATTAGTGGCTGTTATAGCAGCAAAGGGGGAGCAATTCCTTATAGTAACCAAGCATAGATGGATGTGATATACGGGTTTCCACATACATTGGCCATGTAGTCACATCAGAATGGTCTATTTCTGGCAGATTACTTAAAATGGCAAAAGTACTGAACAAAATGAAACTATTCTGGAGCACTTTGTTGTAAATATACTTTTAAAAAACTCTGTGTGGTGATGCATGTGATGCCATGTGGACCAATCACAGTAAGAGAGAGGTCTGAAAACAAACAGTGATTAGATGTTCTGTTCAGCAAGGGTGCACACTACACTCTTAAAAAGGATGGTTCTTCAAGGATTCTTTAGAAAAGAAAATGGTTCTTTATAGAAGCATGAACCTCAAAGACCTTGTTGCATGTTCGGCTGTTGCTAAGACACAAGCTTGTTACAACAGAAGAACCCATTTGGGGCTGTATAGAACCCTTTTCCAAAATGCTTCTGTATAGAACCATCTAGGGCACTTTCTCCATCAAACTGAAGAATGATTCTACTAATGCAAAGACCCCATTAATCATACAAAGGGTTATTTGAGTGTTTATGGTTCTATGTAGATCCATTTTCTTACTAAAGAACCCTGCATGAATTTTGGAGTGGAAAGATTAGGAACTCAAACCACTACACTGTTTTGGCCAAAAAGATGTTGTTTTAAAGTTCTGCTCTCCTTTCATTCTCTCCACATGTAGTCCACAGTATGTTGTTTAGTTTTTTATTGCGCCAAAGTAGCTTTCCAGCCATGAAGCTGCAGCTAAGTAGGACATGCTTACATGAAAGAGTCAAACATAAACTTCAAAAGAATCTCTTGTTTTACTGGTTTTCCAGCTTTGAAGTGAATTAGGATTTATAAAACGGGTAGCTCCGGGCCTAAAATCTGATTGGCTGAGCAGAATTCAAAGCCATTGTAAATTCCATTATACAAGGTGAGTCAAAAGTCACAGGACACTGTTTTATTTCAGAAACGAAAGGGAAAGCGACATATCTGAATACCCCAGCAAGTAATGGGTGAGGGGGCCTATCATTTCGGCTATGTCCAGAACATGGCCGCCATCTTGAAAGCCACCATACTGGATCAAGGGCAAGTTTTTCCAATAGGAAGGTGGTCATGTAGCAGACCAGAGAAGACCAGAATTGTCTCAGAAATCGATTGCCGCAAAGTGTGGTTCATAAGTTATCAACACAGAAAGTTGCAACAACAACTGGGAACGTTGCCTGTGAAGCACAGCTATTTGACGTGTTCAATGTGCTGTCCCTGGTGCTGAACATAGAGCTGAGGGCACAGGATCCAATCGTTATGAACCCGCATTAGAATCTCTGGAGAAACGCTATCACAAGCCTTCACGATGTGGTGCTGAAGGTAGTGTTTGTTGCGGGCTCTAGATGACCCCAGAGATAAAAGTTGATAATAAAATAAAAAATAAAATAAATTAAAAGTGTCCTACATTCATACATACATATATATATATATATATATATATATATATATATATATATATATATATATATATATATATATATATATATTATATAATATAATATTTACCTGTGTCTGCCTCACAACAACTGAATTGTTTATCATAGCGTCACGGCATGAAAAAAAAACCTGTGTGCTGTTAATAGAACAATCTTTGACTCTAATGCTACTCGCATGGAGCACTGAGCATACTAATGAAGTAAGAACCCATTTTTTGTTTAAATTGAGGGGCTTTACCAGTACTTAACTTGAACTAGGCTGCAGATAGCTAACAAGCTAAAAGAGCCAACAGTCTAAACAACTCCATCATTCATATCACAAATATGAATTAAAGAAACTTTACTTATGATATAATTAACTGTAAAATGGCAGCATTAAAGTCAGATGTCCATGGTTCAGTCTGAAGTAGTTTGAACCCAGACTGAAGCACAAACGGCTCTGTACTCCCTGAATAGTGTGCTAGGTATGAACGTTTAGAAATTCCAGCCTCTAGAGCCAAATAGTGCATTATTTATCATGTGTGCCAAATGCCTATGTCTTAGCTGTATTTTGCACTGTTGGGCTGCAGGATCCAGTATTTAAATTCCTACATAGTGCACTATCCCAAAGAGTGAATGAAATGACAGCAGTGCACAGCGATGGCCGATATAGACATGTGTGATTCATATGCATCTGCACGCAGGAGTTGGGTTTTTTTATACCACTGAATGTGCATGTGCTGAGCCAGATGAACTGGTTTACCGTCAGAATTCCTCAGAAGGCCAAGAGGCCATGTACACAATGTCCTCTTTGTTCCCTAGCACCATTTTGGAGCCCCCTCACTTTGCAGGAGTTACCCTTTTAAAATGCTACGTGTCACTTCAAAGGACAGGAACAGTGAAACTAACTTAGGTTTTTCAGGTTCCTGTAAAAGCCTTTTTACAGCACTCCAGCAAAGCAACAGATTCATTTTTTCATCCATTAGTAAGAGAAGATTGCCTCTGTTGGTTACTAACATTTATTATCATGGTTGTTATCAGAGTGTCAGGCTTATTTTCCACACCTTTAAAGCATTCTAACTATTACAGGGAAGGCTATAGTAGCCAGATGCACCCTGTTAACTGTGTTTTGGAAACAGGTGGGCCGCAGTAATAAACACTGAGGGCTCCAAACCTGGAATTCATTTTGTGCCAAAAGGTTTAAGCAAAATAATAACATCCACAAGCCAGATATAAATGTTTCACAAGCAAATCAGAGTGATCTCTTATTAATAGTAATATAACTAGCAATTAATTCAATATAGATTGAAAGAAAAGTGGCAGCAATGGGCGCACAGAATGGGCTGCAAGGAATGGGAGGAAAGGGAACCAAATAGCTAAAAATACTAAAGGCAAAAGTTTCAGATGTAAGCAAAGTCAGTTAGCGTTGTTTGATGACAAATGTTCTGTTCTAGAGTAAAATAACCATGTCAGGTACTTCACAATGAACGTGATAGGAATCAGACATCTGAGTTTAATTCCTGTAAAAATTTACTCACAGCAAATGATTGCATTACAGTGTAATGCTACTACAGGGCTACTACTGTTTTATATATAAATATATTACTGTTTTACCATTTAATTGTGCAGAAATGCTAAAAATCCCTTTTCAAGAGACCACCTGCTATAGGAGAGATTTTAAATAATTGTTTTATGTTTCATAACAGCTAGATAGTGTGGTGGAAATAGAAGCTTGCTTTACTCAGAACACTCTGATATCAGTGTATATGTATATGTTAGGCTGTCTATAAGTCACTCCCAACTCTACTTTTTTAAAGGTTAGATCATCAATGTGGATGAAAGTGTATGCTATAGACATTTACATTAAGCTTTTTCCTTTCCTTCCCCAAACTGTCTGTGTCCAGACTTTCTGAGAACCAGTGTTTTTCTATTTTTCCAGTAATTTTTAGGTGATGGCAATAGAATTAAGAACCATTAGCCTACTGCGCTTGTACACAGAGGAATTAGACCTCTGCATTTAACCCATCCATACAGTGAAACAGCCATATACATGCACACTAGTGAACACACACACACACACACACACACTGGGGGGTAGTGAGCACACTTGCCCAGAGCGGTGGGCAGCCCTATCCATGGCGCTCAGGGTGCAGTTGGGGGTTAGGTGTCTTGCTCAAGGGCACTTCAGTCACATACAGTGGCCCAAGGGGATTGAACCGGTGACAGGGTGACTTCAGGTCACAAGGTTGGTGCCCTAACCTCCAGCCCAGGAGCATCAGTAGAATGCTAGTATTTTGCTGATTGGTTGCAGCTCACTGGTGGAGAGAAAACCACTGCTTTTGATATCATTCATTAATAGCAAACAAGGAGTTAAAATTAATGAAACCACCAGTTTTTGCCAGCCAGCGAGCCACTGTCACTACTTCTTACAGTCACTTAAATAAATGGATTTATTATAGACTTTGAAAGACAGTTTTTAATTAAACTGCTTTAAGCTCTGAAACTTTCTGCTGGCAATATAGAGCAACAAACAAATGGCTGAATGAATTACAGTCAATGACTGGGAGTGAAGGGAGCCAAGTGGCTAAAAAGGTCAAAAGCGAAAGATGCAAACAAGTCACTCAGAGATGGGTAACAAAAGTGTCAACCCAGTCAGATTCTTCAAAATGATGTGATAGAAACCAGGCATGTGATAAATTTTAATGCCTCTAAAAACTCCCTCATAGGAAATGATTACTGAAATGGTATAAATACACTGCCTGATGCCTGATATGTTGTTTTGCAATGGTTTTGAGAAGATTTTAACCCTAGGCCTAAAACTGTTTGAAGTACATTCACAGCAAATAGGTACCCATGTCATGAAGCTTCTGATGCACAGATCTTGGGCTGATGTTGCTTTCAGAGGCAAATGAGTGGAAGTGAGTTTGTGTAGGCCTCAGCTTCTGTTGTTGCTTTATTGATGCTTCCATTTCACAACAATAGCACTTACAGCTGAGTGGCACAGATCTAGCAATGAAGAACTTTCACAGCCTTGTGGCAAAGATGTCATTCTATGACCGCGGCACTGTCAGTGACATGGCTATTCTGTCACCGTTGTTTGTCTAGGAAGACTGTTTGCATATATATATATATATATATATATATATATATATATATATATATAAAAGACAGAAAGATATAAGAAAAATGATTGAAACAGTCTTAGCTGCACTGAAACAGTATCTAATGTCAAAGAAGTTTTAGCTCATTTTGAGCATACCTTAATGCTCCCCATGCTATACATGACTAGCAAACACAGCTGTTCACACATACAGTCATAATGGTTTACATTAAAACACAAATGTTTACTTTCTTGTGGAAAATATGTTTCAGCAGTGACAATTCTTAAAGTTCCCCGTTGATTTTCAGTCTTTGGGACACATTTACTTCAAAACAATAGCATCTAACCGCTCATCATGTGGCCATGAGGGACAGGGATACAGGAATGCAGAGCACTTCCTGTTTTAAAATACATTATTTGCACCATGTCTCACACATATTTCATGTGTTCTCACTAGGCATGACATGAGAGACCAATCAGAAAGTGACCCAACTGAGTTCACTGGGTACCCACTGAAAACATCAGAATAACTGGGTGGTGGGCGTATATATATTTAAACTGTGGGACACTGCAGTTTGAACAACAGAATAGTCCATTTCAGCTTATTTGACGTGTCATTCCAAAACCATGGGTGTTCATTTGGATCTGCAGTTGTAACTGCTTCCACTGTGCTGGGGAATTGGTGCAATTCAGTACAAAGAACATTCATGAGGTCAGGCACAGCAGTTGTTGCCAACAACCTCTCCCTCAATGCCAAAACCAAAGAACTGATTGTTGACTTCAGGAGGGGAAGTGCACCACTGAGCATTGAGGGGGCGATGGTGGAAAGGGTGAACAGCTTCAAGTTTCTTGGTGTCTACATATCTGAGGAGCTCACCTCGTCGCTCAACACATCCCACATCATCAGGAAAAGGCAACAACGCCTTCACTTCCTCAGAAGGTTAAAAAAAAGCCAACCAGCCACAACAGCTCCTCTGTAACTGCTACAGAGTCACAGTGGAGAGCATCTTGACCAGCTGCATCATATATGACAAGCGATGTGAGAGGAAAGCCATGAACATATCCTCGGACCCCACACATCCCAGCCACTCCTTGTTCCATCCTCTGCCATCCGGAAAGAGGTACCGGAACATCCAAGCCAGAACCACCAGGTACAAGAACAGTTTCTATCCCCGAGCTGTCAAACTGGTCATACAGGCAGCATCGACCTGAGCTTAACAACAACGCTGCAGTCTGTTACTGATCAGCCTGATCACCCAGCACACTACACACTGAGCTCCACTAGCTCAGAGGACTGTATGCTGTGCACTTCATCTCTGACTAAGCCTTATTTCTAGTATATTTATATATTTATACTGTAACTGTTTATTTAAGATGTTACCTGAACATTATGCTGCAACTCTGTACCTGCACTGTACACTTTTCATACAGATCACTGTTTACATCTTTTTTACAAATAGCACTTCTGCATTTACTGTACTGTACTGCAAATCACCAGCACATTTCTGTCTATATACCTGATACACTTGAATATCTGACTATGCACTAAATGTCTATATGTCCAATACACCTATAACACTTGCCTACGCACATCTTGTCTACGTTTGACACCTGTACCTACTGACTCTGCACATTTTGTCTGTCTTTTACTGTCTTTGTCTTGCAGTGTTTACTATGCATCTTTTATTTCTGCACTGGAAAGTTAGCCCGATAGTGTTTCATTATACTATACTACCCTGTATTGTACAATGACAATAAATTTGAATTGAATATATATATAAGAAGGAAATTGCAGCTTGTTGGGCATCTCATTCCAAAACCAGGTAAGTTAATATGCAGTTGTGGCTATAACTGCCTCCACTGTTCTGGGAAGGCTTTTCACAAGATTTTAGAGGTCACTAGCTCACAGCTCAGAACACAGGCCACACCAAACTCATCAAACTATGTCTTTATGGATCTCACTTTGTGTACAGTGGTACAGTCATACAGGTAAGGCAGTGGGGTCATCTAAAGCCTCCATCTTATTTCAACAGAATCAACTTTTAAGAGTGACTTCCTATGAGGAATTCTATCAGACTGTTGGGAAAATTAGGATGGTGGACATAAGTGGTGTAAGTTTCTTGATCACACTGGAAAAATATAAACATGGGTCCTGTTTCAATATCTGTGCAGGCTGTGGATACTCTGTGCAGGCCTCTGAATTTCCTCCTTCCCAAAGAGTCAAGTCAAGAGGCTTTTACTGCCATTCCATCTATATACAAGTACACAGTGAAATGAAATTACATTCCTCCAAGGAACACGGTGCAGCATGTAACAGAATAAGCAGTGCAACGTGCAGATGTAATTTAATCAAACTCAGATCAAAAATTTGAAACAGACTAGAAACAATCAAAGTAAACTCAGCAAAGCATGTCGAGTTGACCTCTGAAGTGTATCAGGCTTGATAAAATGTTATATATGATATTGATATGATATTGGGCTCTAATATACATGTAGCTGTTTGCTGTCTGAAAGTACTATCAGAAGGCTCCATATGTTTCAACAGAGCCCTGGTTGAAAAGAGAAGGCTCTGTGTACGTCAATGGAGCCAGAGCTTGGGGCTCTAGGATTCCAAGGGAGAGTTTGAGGCCCTAGCTGCCTTGTCAGCTGTAAGAATAAGCTTTTCCAGATGTTTTCACACGTTAATGTATGGGTTTGCGTTATGTGTGCGCGTAAAGTTTGTTTAAAAAGCTGAAGCATCTTGGACTTGGGTCAAAATGTGGAGGTGAAATTTCCCCGTTGTGGGACTAATAAGGGTCACTTAACAATCCAGTTTGAGGTCCTGAGAAACACTCTGAACATCAACATTCTGTTGATTTCTTTAGGTAAAACCTCAACAGTAAAGAAATCCATGGTCATTTTTTTAGTGTTATTATAACTTTTATTTTATTGTTTCATTCAAATATTGTGCTCAGTGCAAACCTGTTAGAAGTAGTTTTATTCCTCTATATGTGTATGTGTATACATAAAGCATACACATTAATAAAGGCCACTGTGACGCAACAGGATGATGCAGACACTCGCACATAAAAGGTGAATGAGAGGCTTTACTAGTGCAAACAGAATCCACAATCGTAGTCAGGTCACAGGCAGTGGTCAAATCCAGAAAAGACAATAAACACAAAAATACAAACATAACCAGGCGAAAAGTCCAAATGCATTTGCACATTCCAGTGCCACTCACAGGTGATCTGCAGATGTGTTATATCTCAATGGATCATATACACCCAACAACTCAGCACTTGGTGAGGAACCTGATTAGAAGTCGCTTATTTTAAAAAACAGATAAATAAAACTTTAGAGTAAAAATACTGATTTGAAAATGTAGTAAATGTAGTAAAAAGAACAGAATTTTCCCTTGAAATGTAAAGAAAAAGTATGTGTGACACCATTAGTTCTAGACTGGCTTAGTGCATTAGTGTACTGTTGTGCTGAAAGAGCAAATGATCTTCCTCATACTGGTGCAAAGTTGGATACACACAGTTCTCTAGAATGTCACTGTATGCTGTAGCACTAAGTCTTCCCTTCACTGGAACCAAAGGGCCCAGACTATCAAAAACAGCCCCAGGCTGTTATTCTTCCTCTATCATCAGTTGACACTCTGTATTCAGGCTATAAGTGTTCTCCTGGGATTTATGCTGTTGCTCCCACACACAGTGGTAGAGAGTGGCACAGCTGGGACAGCTCTGGCAGGGCAGAATTGCAGTCCAGTATTGGGGGAATTGGGGGACCCCTCTAGACCATGCTTGGCATTGGGCCTGGTGACCTTGGGCTGGTAATGTACTGCATGTCTATTCTGTTTATACTGAAGACTAGAAACCAACCAGAAGGTATTTCAGAAGGTATTTTTAGATATTTCAAGTGTTTTAGAAAAATGGTTTCCAACCCTGGCCTCCCTGCCCTGCATATGCTTATGTTTTCCTGCCAAAATATACCCACTTCAACTCACAAAATGTCAGGAACCACTGTTCCAAAGCAGGACCAGAAGTGGGAACCACTGATTTACAAGTAACAAGAGGTTATTAACGGTTATTGTCTGTTTATTTAATTATCCCTTAGTAGCATTCATGTTGTTGACCCCATACATTTCCACAGAGCAATAAGAGCCCATACAGTTGGGGCAGCTCTGGCAGGGCGGACATTCGACTGACTTGTTGGAAAGGTTCCATCATATGACAGTGCCGTGTTGAAAATCACTGCAAGGTCTATGGAGACTACGACTGTTAGCAAGTGTGCCTGAAATTCCTGAACCTATTGCTTAAAGAAAGCAAGCTTAGTTACTTTTGGCCATGCAGTGTATATAAAACTATGCGCTAAGTTGTCTTGGTCAAGTGGTAGAAATATAGTATTGAAATACGCAAAACATTCAGTAACAACATTTCTATAAATATCCAGCGATATCTTTGCAGCAGCACCAAAGAAAGTACAGAAAGCATTATGTCTATTGCAAAGTAGCTTAAAGTTTCTGGTGTTCAACAGTTGTTGAACTGTGAGTCTAAGTAAGTGTGTGTTGTTAAAAGCTGTAAATTAAGTGGAATTCAGGGAAGTTTGATTCAGTTGAACTGTTAAGGAATCTATGTGGGGATGGATAACATCTGGCAAATGAATCTTTGGCAGTTTGTAATTCAAAATGTTGCACTGACTGACACAAGAAGATAAGAAAAAAAGAACCTATTTAAAATGAAAGAGTAAAATGAAGAGTGCTTTAACACATCAAACGCGGGCCAAAAACTAAACAAAGTCTATACAGGAAATACCCATACAAAATATATAGTCATTAAGAAATGCGAAATATTTATGTATTTATATTTAAGTCCAAATGTTTGGTTCATCTAATATTGTGAAATCAAGCATAATAATAATGACTGTAATTCCTTTGCTGCAGTAACAGTCTATAATCTTCTGGGAAGGCTTCACGATAGATTGCTGTGAGGTTTTGATCAGCCACAAGAATATTATTAGGGTCAGTTCTGGATTATGAACATTCCAGCTCACGTCAAAGGTACTGTATAGAGCTCTACCCTCCTGTGAATGCAGTTCCACTGCGCCATAGTCCAGTGCTGGGTGGGCTTTACACCCTTCTAACCCATGGTTGGCATTGGGCCTAGTCACATTAAGCTCTTAAGTGGCTACCAATATATTGCATGTCTGAAGACTAGACACCAAACAGAAGGTATTTCAGAAGCTATTTTTTAGATATTTCAAGTGTTTTAGAAAAGTGGTTCCCATCCCTTCCCCCTACCCTCCATATACTTGGTTTTTCCTGCCAAACATACTAATTTCAACTCAGGACAGGACTCAAGGCTTATATTTAATTAAAAACTTGAATGAGATACAGGAAATATGACTCAAAACCTCAGTAAGTCCATCCATCATCCAAGCCGCTTCTCCGTCAGGGTCGCGGGGGGGGAGCTGGAGCCTATCCCAGCAGTCTTTGTGCGGAAGGCAGGATACACCCTGGGCAGGTCGCCAGTCCATCACTCACACCTAGGGACAATTTAGCACACCCAATTGGCCTGACTGCATGTCTTTGGACTGTGGGAGGAACCTGGAGGAAACCCACGCAGACACGGGGAGAACATGCAAACTCCATACAGAGAGGACCCTGGTCACCCAGCCGGGGAATCGAACCCAGGCCCTCCTTGCTGTGAGGCGACAGCGCTACCCACCACGCCACCGTGCCGCCCCTACCTCAGTAAGTCATGTTATGTAATATTCCCAAGATCTGGACTGCATCCCTCAGCCACACAGGGTTTCCAGACAGTGTTTTGGTTTTACAATACCCAGCAGGCACTGGCCAAGTTTGTCATCCTGTTTAAAACACTCAAAACACTTTTACACCACTATTGTAGGAGTTGCCAACAGATGTAGCAGGTGGTGCCCTATTTTCTCATTTGGCCTTGCCGGAATGCCACTTTAACAGGGTTGGGCATGGCCTCAAAGTTAGGGGACTTAAAGGGGAGGGAACTGGTGGCGTGAGTCTGTCAATCATTTTTTGCATCAACTAATTAAATAACTACTCTTGACCGTCAATCACATTTTGCATTGGCCAACCGCAGATTAGAACCAGCTGTCCGTCATTTTCTGCATTGGAAAATCTAAGGCCCAATCCCATTTCTTATTTCCATTTCCAATATCCTCCAGCTGTGGTGACTCACTTGTGTGTCACGTGACAGGACAGGTGAATCATATTTAAAATAGCCTGGAAAAAATAATCAGGACATGTTTTCCTGCTTTGTCTCCTCTACTATAGCAATAATGGTTTATCACACTGACATTTGCCGTTTATCCGAAGGAGACTGAAAAGCACAGGCGCTCGCGATTCATTCACAGCTTCGGTTTTACACATCAATCAATCAAACAAGTCACTGAATAAAAAGAGCACAAACAAGAAACTGCATCAGTTCATTAACAGCTACTAACGCTGCTCTGCAGGCGACCCTGCCAGCCTGCAGTGACAGCAGAGGAGGGGAAAGTTCAGCTCCTCACTGCTTAAATACATTTAGGGCATCATACACCTTCAAAGAGGGGGGAAATTATTTATTATCGCCACCAGGAATTCTCCAGTGACATGTAGCTGAGCTTAGCTTTTTAAGTGCCAGCTTCATGATCGATTTACCATTCCACCTTAAATGGTGAGGCAACCTCAAGTACCTGAACGTAACTACTGCACCATTTAAGGTGGAACGGGAAAATTCGAGACATCAGTGTGTTACTGGTGATTTATATGCGTGTTATGAAGGAAATGAACATAAAACATTATTACAATGGTTCTTACAACACAGTAGCTTTTTAACAGAGAGATACTTACATTATACTCTCTTTGGTTGCTTGTGCAGCCAACTTGCCAATGATTCGCATAGCATTCTGGGAATTTTCTCATAACAATCTGTTTGTAGTGTAGCCTCTAAAAAAACCTCAGTTTGAAGGGCCAAATAGCCCTGACACTTCACCCTACCCCTCCATCTCAACAACAATCGGGCCAACCCTACCTCTAGGCGTGAACGCGCAAAACGGAGGGGTAGAGCTAAGTGATAGGGGCAAGGAATGAAATGGGATTGGGCCTAAGGGTCAATCTGCAGACCTGCACTCTCAGCCTGACATGGACCGCCAGCCTGTTAATGACAGCAGTGCTGCTCTGACACCACAGGGTTTTGATGGTTTTATGAGGGAAAAACAGTGAACCACATACTGAATGTATTTTAAGTCTGTCAGACTAATTATAAGCTCATTTAATGTGTAACCTTTCAAAGGAAAAGCACGATGATAAAACAGTGTTGGGTTCATTCGAGGATAAAACAAACACGCTACTGTTGAAACTCATGAAAGCCATGCTGAAGACAGTTAGAACCGTTAGGAATAAAACCTGATGGTTTTGCTTCCTAACGGGCATTGGCTTGATGGTTGCTGTTAGAGACCATTAGAAAACGAACAACTGTGTATGGAAACAATCCAAGAACACCTGATTAAATGATCTGAATCCCTTACACTGTGATATCAGCCCAGAAGACCATTAACGACTGAAAACCACCAGGAACCGACAGACACCTTTAATGGGTTCCATGACTTCAAAAAGTAGGTACATTAAATGACCTCCTCCAGCTGTGTTATGGATGGAAAACGGATTAAGCGATGACGTCTAGATGTTAAAGAAGGGGAAACTCTGCAGACTGGAGACCTGAAATGATCATAGGCACAAAACACTGAAACAGTTTCCATCAGGAACCAAGTGGCTATGGAATAACCTTTTTGTGAACAAGCAGAGTTTAGGTGGAAACAGTGTTTGTATAAACTCAGAAAAAGACACATGCCAGTCAGAACTGCACATGTGCACATATTTCTATATTGTGCTCATGTATTTAGCCACAAACTCAGGAAGAACATGTTCTATCAGTTCACTAATGCCTTTATGTGCGATGGTCAGTCAGTGCTTGCAAGAATTGGTTGGTTAGTGTAGTGGGTGACATCTCTGCCTTCTATGCTGTAGACTGGGGTTCAATCCCCACCTTGGCAAACACCCTACACTAAACCAATAAGGGTCCTTGGGCAAGACTCCTAACACCGCCTTCGCCTACCTGTGTAAAAATAACCAAATTGTAAGTCGCTCTGGATAAGAGTGTCTGCCAAATGCCATAAATGTAAAATCCGTCCTGCTTTACCTGCTAAAGAGACCTGAGCGTGTACATATAAACGTGCACACGTGGTGGAGTAATAAAATCTCCCTATATACACTGATGCGTAAAATGGTCGTTCAGACTTGTGATTGGCCGATGCAAGTAATGATTGACAGTTTCTCCGTCCATTCGTTACACCCACTGGCTCCCCTCAGACACGCATAGCTGGCTTTAAGTCCACTGGGAAAGTTCCTGCAGCACTTCTGGATAAAGAACTAATTGTCTGTAGAGTTTTATGTATATTTGTACGTCTCCTTGTGAAAATCTGCGCACAGAACGTCCCTGAGTCGGACTTTTCTTCAGAGCGGTGGTCGGGATGCCTGTCCTCGTAAACAGAGTCAACACCTGCTGGGGCGCGTTCGTGTATGTCGCTTTACTCGACAGCATCTTACGTGTGGGTATGTAGTCCCAACTGTTCACCAGTGCTGCTCGTTTTTCTCGAGTTCTGCCTTTTCTCGTCGATTTTGATGCTCAAAGGTGTGGTTTTGTTTACCAACGCCATGGTTTACGGTTATGTAAGCAAAGTTTTCTCCCTATCCACCAGCTCCTTGTTCGAAATTTCCCGTTCCACCTTAAATCGCGCGGCAATTACATTTTACAATTACCCGACGCTACCTTAAAAGGTGCTGTAGTTATTTTCTGGAGCCTGAATTTCTCTAATCCATCTCAAATGCTGCTCCAGTTGCGTTCAGAGCCTGGATTTTTCGGTTCCATCTTAAATGCTGCCGCGGTTACACTCTGGAGCGTGAATATTTCCGTTCTACCTTAAATGGTGCAGTTTAATTCTGGAAGCTGACTTTTTCGTTCTGCCTTAAGTGGTTCAGAAGTTACATTCTGGCGATGCGTTTTCCAGTTCCACTTTATATTGTGCGGCAGTTGCATTTAAGGTGGAACGGGACAGTTCGAACAAGACGCCTCAGCTTCGTGTAATGCGAGAGGTACATCTGACTGGTTCTCGGGTCCAGACTACAGTCTGTACAGTCTGGGCTGTTTTTCGTTCAGACCATGTAGTAGTTGTGGTCAGCCTCGTGCACACTGGACTGAGGAGAGGAAACAAACGAGCTGTCCGGTTCAGGGTCATTTAGATCTATGGGATTTGTGACCATGTGTTTGTGGCTAATGGTTGACGGGAAACGCTCAGTTTAAATAGCAGTTCATTTGAATGAGAATACACGACGCGTGAATGCAGTCAGGTGTGGGAATAAAGGAGAGGGAATAAAGGAGAATTCCAGCTGAGTGGTTGAGATGTAAACGAAGTCTTTCAGAGTGGTTTGGTGTGAAATGCTCCACTCTAGAGAAACTTACAGAGCCAGAGGTGTTCACAGTGGTGGTGATGGGAAGCTGACAGAACTGATTATATGGAATTGCAATGGACATTTTGAGAATATTTTTGGCCACCAGTTGTTGCTTTTTAGAGAGGTTTATGGCAATAAGGCCAATAGGTTTTACCATCATCAGCATCTAAATCTAATCTGAATCTAATCTTGGAGGACACATACTTCGCTGTATTTGTGTTGTAGACACTGACGTCTGGTTCCTTTGACAACCACTGTAACGAAATCAGACTCTGTGTTTTGCTTTATATTGAACCATTTTAAATCAGACCACTCTGAAAGACTTCCCAGAAATTGAGTTACGTAGAAACTTCTTCCACTTTCCCTTCAATTTCCCCTCTTTGTTTGTTGGATGCTCAGTCATGCATAGTGTGAAGACTTTAATCATTAAACAACTTCTGAAACATCATGAGTTTGCCTTTACTGCAGACAGCTCAGAACAAATGTACTGAAAGCAGCCAACAAAGAAAGAAGGAACTTTCACCGATTCAGTTACTGGGATGTACAAGTCATTCAGAGTGGCTCGAAGGCGTCGATCATTTAACAACTGCGAACAGATCAGAATGAATGTGCACATTGTGTCCGTAACTGGACACAGTTGTGTTCAGTGAATGGACGGGAATTTCACCAGCTGTTTAAATTTTTTATGTAATTTAATTATTGCGATTTAGACAAAGACATTCAGAGTGGTGTGGCATGGTGCACTCTAGAGAAACTTACCAAGTTATATTTCTTTATACTGACGGTGATAGGAACCCAGGTTCTACAAAGCCATTTTTTCTTACTATTCAAAATGAAGTGTGGACCTACACAAGTCTTTGGGTACCATTTTACATTTGAATGCCCTGCACCTCCTCCATGCACCTCTCCTTCATGACTGGCTTAAAATGCATTTTAGGACAAAATCTCCTCCCAGAATTACTGTGAAACAGTGGCTCAGGCGTCCTCATAGGCAACACAGTTCACTATAAGTAGCATAATGACGCTATATTTATCCATCCATCCATTCATCCGGTCCTTTGACTTTTTTTTTCGAACAGCGTTTTAAAAAAGCCCCAGACGATACAGACATGATCTCTACTGATCTCTAAAATATAACAGTAATGGTGGTGAACACTGAGGAGACGGAGCTGAACAGCTGTTTATTAGGAAGAATAACGTTAGCTGATTGGCTAAAGCTTTTGGTAAATGAAACTGAAACTGTGGAGCGGCGACTCTGATAAACAGCATGAAGTGCTCACACAATATTCTTGACTCTCAGTTTATCACGCTTTAGTTTTGTTTGACTTTCTTTACACCAGTGATAGTAGCTTATGGTGGCTGTCTGACTAACCAATTTGATTACGTTTCAGCTGTGCACATATGGTCGGTTGTTAGGTAACAGACATGCCAGTTGATTGTTGACTTCAATTGAGTAAGTTAAGCTTTCCTAACCTGAGATAAGATGCTGTAAGATAAAATATGATTCCTAAATTAAGACCATCCAGGGTGTATCCTGCCTTCCGCCCGAAGACTGCTGGGATAGGCTCCAGCACCCCCCCTCGACCCTGACGGAGAAGCGGATTAGAAAATGGATGGATGGATGGATGGATGGAAATTAAGACCAGATTTGCTTTTGTAATACAAATTTGTAAAATATCTCATCTTGGCCTGTCGGATCTTAAGTTAAGACAAAAAGATACAAATTTTCTGTAAAACGGCTCCTGGTTTCTGTCACATTCACTCAGGCCTTATTTTCAGTGACTTTGTATGCGCTGTTTTTCTTGTGACTGGTGGGCGGAAAGGTATTCCTTTCTCATGGTAATGGTCACCATGAACAAAAGGGAAATAGAAGAGCGCTGGCATATAAATGTGTTGTACTCAGTATTGCTTTGGCTGCTTTGTTCAGTGTTCACAGTCAGTGGGTTTATTTGCAGTTGTGGCAGGTAGGTGGGACAGAAAAACTGGCTTGCCTGTTTACCATAAAACATATACTCTTTCATTTCTACTCCAATATATTGTGAAATTTAAAAATAAATCTGCTACTGCTTATTTCATAGTAGCTATATTTTTAGTACTTTAAGAAACTGAAGGCAGTTTGCTGAGCACAATGGGCCAAAATCAATGGGCCAAAAACAGCACAAAGCCAACTATTTCTTTTTGTAGACGTCTCAAAGCTGGAATTACCAACAATGGCATTGCATCAAAGTGCCGTGTTACTAATTTGTGGTGTTTGAACATGTAAAATCTCCTTGATTTTGTTTATAAATACTACTAATAAATACTTTTTCGCTCATGTATAAATATATTTATATTAAAAAAAAAAAAAAAAAAAAAAAAAAAATATATATATATATATATATATATATATATATATATATATATATTTCGACCAGACAAGCCAAATTTTTAAATATTAAATTTACATCTGTCTGCTAATTGCACATACCATATAAAAATGATTATATTGTTTATATACACATATTGAGAAGAAGAGGTCAGATATTACAACTGACCTCAACCCTGGGAATAGTTGAAACATGGATCAGGGACAGTTGCAACATGTAAAAAATACATTAAATTTCACTAATTAACTTTTGCTTTTTGTATTGAAAAGCATAGTATTATGAAAATATCACTGCTGTCAGAAGAAAACCTTGTATCTCCATTTTTTGTCACAGTTTGTAAATTTCATGGATAACAGACCAAAGTAAATGACTCAGAGTTACTTGGAAAAAAGTTTAACATAAAATAAAAACAGATAATAAAATCTGAGAGAGTAAAAGTCAAGTGGCTGGTGATGCATGGTTTTGTTCCCACAGCAGCAGGATCATGCTCTGCTTCAGAATGTCACAGTACATATTGGAATTCATGCTACCCTCAATGAACTGCATCTCCCCAGTGCCAGTAGCACTCATGCAGCTCCAGACCATGATGCTACCACCACCATGCTTGACTGTAGGCAAGAGACAGTTGTCTTTGGTACTCCTCACCAGGGCACTACCACACATGCTGGACACCATCTGAGCTAAACAAGTTTATCTTGGTCTCGTCAGACCACAGGGCATGGGTTCAGTAATCCATGTTCTTGGACTGCTTGTCTTCAGCAAACTGTTTCCAGGCTTTCTTGTGCATAAAGCTTCAGAAGAGGCTTTCTTTCTGGGACGACGGCCATGCATTGTGCTGCGTATGGTCAGAGCACTGAGAGGCTGACCTCCCTTTTCTTCAGCCTCTGCAGCAATGCTGGCAGCACTAATGGGTCTGTTTTTTGAAGCCAACCTCTGGATATGACGCTGAGCATGTGGACTCAACTTTGGACGACCCTGGCAAGGCCTGTTCAGAGTGCAGCCTGTCCTGGAAAACCGCTGTATGATCTTGGCCTTCTCACATCCTCAGAGAGTTCTTTGCCATGAGCTGCCATGTTAAATATCCAGTGGCCAGTATGAGCGAATTGTACCCAAAACACCAAATTTGACAGCCCTGCTCCCCATTCACACCTGGAACCTTGCAACTCTAACAAGTCACATGACACCAACTCTAACGAGACAATGACACAATTAGGTACAATTTGGACATGTTCACCGTGAGGTGCACTCACTTGTGTTGCCAGTTATTTATTAATTAATGGCTGATTAATTAATGTATTTTCAGAGGACAGCAAATCTATACTGCTATACTGCTGTACACTGACTACTGTACAGTTATAAGTTATATCCAAGTTTCATTTTTATAGTGTTGTCCCGTGAAAAGATGTAATAAAATATTTGCAGAAATCTGAGTGGTGTACTCACTTTTGTGAGATACTGTGTGTGTGTGTATATATAGCCTTTATACCACCCAATCATAGATTACAGTATATACCATTTGCCATGACATATGGCATGCTTATGTAGCAGGGTTTGTGTTCCTGAACATTTTTTGCTTCTCCTATGAAGTTACTACCATATTATACACTACTATATTATATTGTATTTTATGCAGTTTCATATTTCTTTTGCTATTTTTTTAGTTATTTTTTTGTTGAATCTTAAGAGAGTTAAGAGTGAGAGAATAAGTCATTGTAATTTTTGTGGTGCTAGCTGTTGTCCGTACCAACCCAGCCTGTTCGGAAGCATTCTCATGAACTTTTACAAAGGACAAAACCACAGGAACAGGCTGAGATCTAACAGGAATGTCTGAAAATAATGAATGTCTTTTTTCAGGCACCATTAAGGTGACAGTACCTGAAGGCCGCTTGACCGCAGTCCGAGGTCGCACAACCATCTTGGGCTGTGAGTTCACCCCTGAGCCCGGTTCTGACCTTGCCAACCTGGTTGTTACCTGGCAACGGCAAGAGGACCTTCATGTGGTCCATAGCTACTACTACCAGCAGGACCAGTTGGATCGACAGAGTGCGGAGTACCATGGTCGCACATCACTTTTCTACTCGGAGCTGAGCAAAGGAAACGCTTCGCTCAGGATCATAGATGTCGGTCCAAGAGATGTGGGCCGATACCAGTGCATGGTGAGCACTTCCAGTGGCACAGACAAAGCAGAGATTCAGCTGGACTATGGAGGTATTCAAGACACTACTACCTCACACTGTTACGCTATAGATACTGTTATCTTATTATCACAAGATACTATTCTAAAACTTGGAGTCGCTTGTAATATTCATTGTTTTTGTTGTTCTATTCAATAATTACCAACGTAAAGCTTGAAATCTGTCTTGAGATTTGATCATCACTTTCAAATGTGAGACATAGTTTTATTTTAGTATACCTTCATTCTGAATGTCATATATACTTCTCAACTATAATGGAATTATCATCTGATCATTATTCTGGACTAGTGCTGAGCCATTTGTTTTGAACTTCTTTGGATGCTCTTTTTATAGTCTCTAGGAAAGTTCAAGGTCTTGGAAATCTTAAAACCCATTGTTGTTTTTGTTCAGTGTTTAAACCCTCTGTTCTCAAAGCTCCTTAGTCTTCACCATGGTTGCGAGACACCATGAACACATCACTTGCTGTTTATTTATATGCAGTGGTGGACAGTAAGTAAGTAAATGTAATTCGTTACTGTACATAAGGACTTTTTTCATGTATCTGTACTGAAGTATTTCCATTTTGGGTGACTTTTTACTTTTGCTCAACTACATTTCAAAGTCAAATATCTTTTTACTCCACTACATTTTGAGAAATCTGTCGTTCCTTTTGGTTTTTGTGTGTATAAAAACATAACATGTCAAAACAAAAGAAGTGCAAAGCAAGAACACCAATCAGGGCACAGCGGTCACTTTGTTCTGAGCTTGTTTTGACCTGTTGGTCATACCGACCCAGTATAAGCACATGGTTCAACGTCAGTGCAGCAGCATAAAACTTTGGGAGCACATACGTCATCTAAATGATGAACTAACCTAACTTTGTGTAAATAGACCGCAATATAGAATTATGTCCACATATGCAGTCGTGACTGACGTGTCTTTTTTATGAATTTAACAAACAGTTTATTTTATAGTAAATTAGTTTCGGTTAGATTATGTTTATGAACAGAGACCTACAGATCAACACAGTAAAGGAAAACCTCTTTATGAACTTTGTGTTGAAAGCAAGTTTTATTAAACTTGTAACTAATTTACAAAGTAATCTTAAACTGAAACGTTGCTTATTTGTAAAAGTGATTTCAGAGCCACTCATTTCTACCTGATGGAAACTGTTTACCTTCAGTGTTTTGTGCTTATGATCATTTTAATAGACGTCAGCGTCACTAATTAATGACATTCTATTAAAAGACTGGTTTACCAAGAGAGACACTGGAGGACTTTCACCTAAAATGAGTTCATGAAGCGAGTCTTGTTGCAAAAATGATAACAGGACATTAAAGTCATCATTAATCTTTTAGTACTTTTATTTTTGATACTTAAGTATATCTGAAAGCAAATACCTTTTGTACTTTTACTGAAGTTGAGGTCTAAAGTAAGGACTTCTACTTTTACTGGAGTAATATTTTACCTTGGGTATCCCTACTTTAACTCAAGTACATGATTTGTGTACTTTGTCCACCACTGTTTAAATGAATCACAGCTGAAGCAAATTAAGGGTCATTACTGAGTTCTCAGTTCATGTTTTGACCTAACTTTGGTGATGCACACTTTCAGCAAGTTTTAATATATGGGCAATTGTAACATCCTGTCTTGCCCTACTTTCTCTTTCCTTATGTCTCTCCATCTGCCTTTGTCTTCCTTCATGCGTCTTGTGCTGTGTGCTTTTGTTATTTAAGAATATTTCCAATTTCAGCTATATATATACAGTATACTATATTGGCAAAAGTATTCACTCACCCATCCAAATAATTGAATTCAGGTGTTCCAATTACTTCCATGGCCACAGGTGTAAAACCAAGCACCTAGGCATGGAGACATGCAACTTTCTGCAGAGTCAATCACTGCAGACCTCTAAACTTCGTGGCCTTCAAATGAGCTCAACAACAGCGTAGAGAGCTTTATGGAATGGGTTTCCATGGCTGAACAGCTGCATCCAAACCTAACATCACCATGCCCAATGCAAAGCGTCGAAAATAGTGGTGTAAATCACTGCCACTGGACTCTAGAGCAGTGCAGATGTGTTCTCTGGAGTGACGAATTATGCTTCTCTGTCTGGCAATCTGATGGACAAGTCTGGGTTTGGCAGTCGCCAGGAGAACTGTACTTGTCTGACTGCATTGTCCCAAGTGTAAAGTTTAGTTGAGGGGGGATTATGGTGTGGGGTTGTTTTTCAAGAGTTGGGCTCGGCCCCTTAGTTCCAGTGAAAGGAACTCTGAATGCTTCAGCATTAAGTTTGAGGATGGCCCCTTGATGTTTCAACATGACTGCGCACCAGTGCACAAAGCAAGGTCCATAAAGACATGCAGAAGTGAGTTTGGTGTGGAGGAAATTGACTGGCCCGCACAGAGTCCTGACCTCAACCTGATGGAACAACTTTGGCATGAATTAGAGCAGAGACTGTGAGCCAGGCCTTTTCATCCAACATCAGTGTCAGACCACACAAATACGCTTCTGGAAGAATGGTCAAAAATTCCCATAACCACACCCCTAACCTTGTGGAAAACCTTCCCAGAAGATTTGAATCTGTTATAGCCGCAAAGGGTGGACTGACTTCATATTAAACCCTATGGATTAAGAATGGTGTGTCACTCAAGTTCATATGCATGTCAAGGAAGATGAGCAAATACTTTTGGCAATATAGTGTATATTGGGGGGGGGTATAACAGTACACAGAGGGCACAGTTCTGTTCTATGGTTTGACATCACAATCCGGTACAATGGAAGAAAAACAACTAAAGACCCCAAAGGCTTTAGTAATGTCTTTGAATTGAATTGTTATCAGCTTAGAGTTTAAGATTTTTGGGTGGAATTAGTGCTTGCGAAATTTGGTTCCTAGTTACATTCATTCATTCATCTTCGCTACAGCATAGTCTCTATACGACCGCATGGACTGCACTGTAACATCTGGACCGTGACAGTTAATAAATATACCATTACATCCAGCTTTAAACAGTGTTCCACTCTTGAAAGAATATAATGACCATATGTTTAGAGGTTTTCTTGCATAGTTAATTACTGTTTATTCCTCTAATCCAGTGGTTCTCAGGTATAGTCTCAGGAGTTCTCTGGCCTGCACAGGTTCATGCACTTTCTACAACAACACACCTGATCCAACTTCATATTTAGTCAGATCAGGTGTGTTGGGGTGGAGAAAAGGAAACTATGTGGGAAGTTGGTGCCCCAGACTGGAGTTGAGACCCCCTGGCTTCGGCTGTCATTTTTTATTTTAGTTTTATTCAACATTATCTTATTTCTCTTTGAAGTATTCTACACCGAGCCCAGGTTGAGCATCAGCTTCAGCGCCAAAAAGGTGTCGGTGCAGTACGAGGCTGAAGGTTTTCCCAAGCCGGACGTCAAGTGGCTGGGAGAACAGGGCCAGAACCTCAGCCATCACACGGAGGTCTTAGAGGGTGTGGATGGAGACATAGGACTCTATCATCTCAAGAGCAGCTATGAGGCAGACACCCCTGCACTGAATATTACTTTTGTCCTAAGGAACGAACTTCTCCATCAGGACCTGCAGAGACCCGTCAGCTTCAGCTATGCTGGTGAGATCATTGGTACACCTGTGTAATTTAAACCTTTCAAAATCCAAATAGTCACATGTCCACTTTGTGAGTTATCTAGAGGCTGCTGGGTGAAACAGCTAAATAAGGCTGGTCTCCTTTCTCTGCCCAGTTCTCAGAATATATGTGATAAGAATAGAACCATTACATCCCTCTGACATAACTCACTGTTATCTGAGATCTGTGGACTTTCAGTTGGATACAGTTGGAACACACATACTGTAATTTGAAACAACAGTGGTGCCATTATTATTTTAATCATACTATTTAGTGCTGTTGTTTCCAGACAGAGGATTCAAGGAGATTTTATTGTCATTCGCATCACATGGTACATGAGGTGGAACGAAATTAAGATCTCATGGTCCAGTTTACACCCAAGAGCTGTTATTAAAATAGATAAATATAAGGTAAATACACAAGAGAGGGAGAGTAGGAGAGTAGGCAGTTAGCAGCAATATGAAGTCCAGAGTGCAAGTTTGCTATAGCAGCATGATATTGAATTAGAGCAGTGGATAAAGTGTCTAGATAAAGTGTCTCAGTGCGGTTTAAAGTGACAGTGTTTGTAACAGTAATTGTTCTTGTAAGTGTCAGTGCAGTGTGTTTAGTTGGAATTTAAGAGCCTTACAGCTTCTGGTATGAAGCTGTTTCTGAGTCTGGTTGTTTTGCACTTGATGCTCCGCAGCCTCCTGCCTGAGGGGAGCCGGACAAAAAGTACTTGTGCTGGGTGGGAGGGATCCTTCCTGATGCAGGTAGCCCTTTTCCTGCATCTGGAGGTGTAAATGAGTCATCCCCGGTGTGGGCATTGCACACAGGCATTGTTTGTCTATGTTATGGCAGGATTTGTAATGAAACCCAGTAATAGACCGATCATTCTTCCATTAAAGCTACAGTTGAATGCAACATGTTAGGTGCCCTGGTCAAATTCCAGAGTGAACGCACCCTTTACAGAGAACATAATTTTGGGCCTGTTTACTGTTTAGGTAACAGCAAATAATCTATTTAGAACCATGAGTTCCATATAGAAGCATTTCAGGTCCTACTTTATGTTAAGTGTCTCTAATAACTGTGTTACATGTAAACAACATATGCTACAGCACTAACTACTAATAATTTATTTGATGTTAGAGATGTATTACAGAAGTACACCTTGTGTAATTACACAAGTGTATCTTAATAGTTATAACAGCCTATTCTCTCTCATGCAATTATACAAGGTTAATAACATAAATGGAATTGCACTGTAATCACTGGAACACTGGAAAGTTTCTTTTTCCCAGCAGGAAAAGGAAGTGTGTCATAACTTACATTGAGACATTATTTACATTGTATCCTTCAGCTTTCCTAACATTTAATTAGCATGTATGCTGCTAGTGCTGTGACACTGTAAACAGTTTCAGCTTTAAAGCATTCTGTATATGTCGTGGTACAGCAGATGTCCCCTTAGCTTAAACTGTAACTTTTATAACATTAATTAAATGTGCTGAATTACCAGCAAAGCAGCATCAAAAAAGTGAGAAAAGTTTAGTTTTGCATGAGGCCCTTCAAACTATGTCCAAGTAATCTATATTTTGTTTTTTCTAATTTATTACCATCTTAATTCACAGTACTCATATGTAAACATTCCATGTGTCACAGATCCAAGTGATCAACAGAATGAATGGGCTCCCCCCAAAGGGATGTAACTTAATGTCTTCGCTTTATCAAGATAATCTAAAGTGAAGAGAAAGATAAGGAAAAACAGGAAAGCACACTACTGACCACATGTTTTAGCAGGATGTAATGGCATACGGTCACTGCTGTTTCCAGTTATTGTATCTACTTAATTTATTACTTATTTATTTTATATGTACAAGTTAATAGAGAACATGATTGAGCTAGATGGGAGGCATCCACATGAAAATATGAAATATACCTCATAGTAAAAAACTGCCAAGTTTTTGATGTTGAGGAAAACCGTATCATTAAAAACTCCATTGTCCCGTTTTTAACCCTCCTCCATAGGCCTGCATGACCCTTTTCTTTAGAGTGGGCCTTTCTCACTGGTGTCCATCATGTCATTTAAGCAGATTCTTGCCGCATGATGGAATTCAATAGTGCATGTAATGGATTGCCACCATGCAATTATTCCCACAAAAACTGTCAACCAGTTGTAAAGTACTAAGGGACAACAAATGAGTTGAGACATGTCCTTGACATGTGTATTGAAGTCCTACATCTATTCACAATGACATAAATCTCTTTATTCAAAGTGGGGCCTGGAATTTTGCCTTGAGGGCTGATGCTTGGAGCAATGCTCTCAGCTCATTAGTCTATAATGTTGTTTGACTTACACTGTCATGCAAAAGCAAAGGCATAGTTTTAGTGGAGCCTCCCATGAAACTGAAGCCTTCTTCCCTTCACCAACCCCTCCCACATATAAAAAAAGCCTGACATGTAAGTTTAAAGATAGGTTTAAAGCTGAGGCATAGCCAGAATCTTATTATAGATGAGGTGAGGTTACAGCTTTGGCCAGGAAGCTAGAAAGCTTTATGTCCCCAAAACATTGTTATTATGGAGATTACAATCACCACGAAAAGTGCACATGATTTATGATCTTGCATTCAACTGCCTAGTTAGTACAAAAATTTTAAAACAGGCTCTAACTTTTGCATAGGCATCATTTTAGGTTTGTTTTTCTTCAATATGTAAAATTCAGCAAATAAACAGTAATTAGTAAAACCAGTAAAATGTGCTTTTTGTCATTTATCAGTTACTGTGTTGCAAAAGCAAATATGCACTTTTTTGTGCAGAGTGTATTTATTGTAAGTGATCTTCTGTGCCAAATAGAAAAAAGTCCATAGCTGGTCTTGATTTTTAATCCAATAATAACTTCAAGAATGCTGTGCTGTTGCAAATAACAGGGGGGGGGGGCAGGAAATTAAAGCACTGATTTGGTTTAAAAATAGATGTGTGCAATAGAGATGCCGTACTGTTTCTGTTTATAAGGTCAACAAGACACAGACCACATGTAACATTAAGTGTACTCCAGCTAGAATTGCTAATGTGGCTGTCGAGGCACCTAATATGCTCTTAAATATAAAAATGTTAAAAATGATGGTTTGAAGTGATGCTATAGAACAGGGGTCTTTAATTACAATTCAGTAAGGTCCAGTTAGAGAAAGTATCCTCAAGCAAAGGTCCAAAACATCATAACGTCTAACTTGCATCATGATTCTTTGCCATATACTGTTTACTCAAGTAGCCCAGTAGGTATTTCAACATCTTACACAGTCAACAACTGAACATCAAATCAAATGAAGTACAATTCAATCATATTTCAACAACATTTATTGTCAGTTTCCTCTTCCCTCTGACTCACTTTCTTCTCTGACTGCTGTTTCTTGCCTCGTCTCTCCCCTGTGTGTGTGACACTCACTCGTCTCAGTGCTCATCGTAATGCACAGATCTGATTGGCTGAGTAGCGTCATGACATCGCAGCTTCCTTCTGAATCGGAATTCGGACTCTACTGCACACAATCCAACGGAGGATAACATGACTTCTGACAGTCTCTCGCACATTTATCAGCGCTCACAGTCTCCAGAGTACTAAATGGTTTTACCTGTGTGTCATTGTCAGATAATTAGAACAACTTAGAATATAAGCCCAGGCTTTAGTTAGTTTCAGTGCAAGGTATTGCTTCCTAGAGAACTTACTGAACGTTTATACTAATTGCATTTTCCTGATTTTTAACCTTTGCCTTGCTTCCCTACTCTGGCTTTTCCTTGTCCCTTTTGTACTTTTGCCCTGGATATCTGATCTGCGTTTTGGACCCTTTTTGTCTGCTTTTTCGACCATGTCTTTTGCTTTGCCCTTTTGTTTTTGTTTGCCTGGTGTTATGATCACCATTGTGATCCTTTTCCATTTTCTGGTTTTGACCCATGCCTGTTCTTTGATCACGTTTTTGCTTTGTGATAACAAAACCAATCTAATCCATTTAATCTGCACATGTCTGGATTCTGCTGACTCGTTACAATTGGTCTGTGTGTTTCCCAGGCCGCTAAAGCTAGAGGCTAGAAAAGTTATGCCGATTGAATGATTTGGACAGCGGTCCGCTTACTAGTGACCGCTGCTGTAGAAGATCCACTTTTGGCTTTCTCAAGACCTTTCGATAGATGGTTCTTCGAAGAGATTGAGCGAGTTGTTTCAATGATCTTTTCTCTTTATCTTTCTTTTAAGCACGATTAGCTTATTTTCATTCTTTTAGGCAAAGCAGTGTTTTCAGAATGTGCTGTTTTGGCAGTACACTGATTTTCATACAGTAGGGTATTGTTGTCTGCTGAAAGACACAGTGTAATTGTAATCTGGCCTTGTCTTTTATTTTTATCTAGCCTTGTCATGAGCCACAACACCAGTACAATAACATTCGCACTCTCCCAAATGAGGTCACATTCTCACACACCTGCCCTCAAGGTCTTAGGGGAAAAAGTTAAGGCCTTCGTCCTGCTACGGTGGAGTAAAATGAATGATTATAAAATGACTAGTTCTGGTTCTAAAACCTGATTGGCTGAGCCATGTTTCAATCCAATATAAAATACTTAAAATACATATAGGACTGCACACATCACATGAGTTCTGTATTAATGTGACAAGTTATTGAAAACCATTGTAGTCTTCATGAAACGATCTTGGCTATCATGTTGCTTGGCAACCATAGCCCTCTGTTAATGGCCGGATTGCTTCATATAACAGAGGATTATGGTCATAGCATCATTTAATAATGCATTTGATGACTGAATTATTTATTTAACCTTGGTGTATATTGCCATATTGTAGTTTTTCTTATAAAAAAACAATACACCACTCAGAGCCGCACATTACAGTGGTTTTACAGTTTACACCCTTTAACCATGGAATAATCACCTCAAGTACCTTAACACTTTACTCCTCAATTTAGTTCTAAAGCCAAAATTGACCCTTTTACCTTGTTAGTTCACAAAACCGGCTTGTAAGCATGATTTCTGACTTTTCCCTGCCTCTAAGACATCTTATGATTGTTGATTACATGACCTTGCACCAGCAGGCAGAGGCGAATAACATTAACTGATAATATAATGTTTTATGTTTTCCCTCCCATCACCAACGATCGCTGACAGAAAACACCCAGATAGCTCAGAGGAGCTTCTCTGATAGTGTTTTACGTCACAGAATGGAAAGAAATGCAATAGGATTTGATTCACAGTGAATATGTGAAAATTCTCTTTGTTGCAGCTTTTTAATCATATCATAGCACCTTAAAAACACCTATTTCATATTAAAACACAGGTGAATTTAAGGGCCATTTTAAGGCACATGAATTAACCTCTCTTTTTCTTTCTTGTTCCAGATGATTCCTCTAATGGAGTGGTCATTACGCTTGCACTCTCTTGCGTTGTACTCATCATCATTGTACTCATTCTGAGCTGGTTGTACTGGAAGAAGAGGACATGAACAGAGTGACTCATACGGCTTCTATGCATCCACAAAAACCGATCAAAAAGAAACACTAGGCTCTATAAGTTGGTGGCACAGCGTCTGGCATGTATGTATTTGCTGTAGGATGTCTAAAACAGGCCCCTGGAGCGGAAAGCACATTCACTATTTTGAAGAATCATATCAGAAAGCAGTGCTTCCTCTGCAACTGCAAAGAGATAAAGTGGTCATCATGTGATAAAGGAAAATCTGGATGGCAATGAATCACCTCCTCCCTCAGCCAAAATCACTGACATGGAACTGGACACTGGAAATAATACTAGTCGGTAAGCTAACTGAAACTGTGTGTTTGAATGTATGAAGCTCGACAAAAACACCACCGTTTGTCACACAATCTTATTCAAAAGTCCGAAGACCTCCATAAGTGAGCATTCAACAGGGACAAAATTAAGTTTGCTTTTCTCAGCAAATTTTAATGTGGTATTTCTAGATATTTGCTGACTTTAACATATTGAGAAGAATAGTAACTAAATTAGTGTTTAATTGAAAAAAAAATAAAACAATAATTGTGCATTTTACAACCGCAATTCCAATGAAGTTGGGACATTGTGTGAAACATAAATAAAAACAGAATACGATGATTTGCAACTATTCACTCATTTTGAATTTGCAGACATCAAATTCAAAATGAGTGAATATTTGCGAAAAACAAAGTTTATCCGTTTGAACATTAAATATCTTGTCTTTGTAGTGGATTCAATTGAATATAGGTTGAAAAGGATTTGCAAATCATCGTATTCTGTTTTTATTTATGTTTTACACCACGTCCCAGCTTCATTGGAATTGGGGTTGTATAATGCATACAATTAAGATTTACTATAAAAAATATTTAAATATTAAACACTAATGGGAATATTTTAGATGTTTCATTTGAAATTGAAGGAATACAAGACATGGAAATACAAGAAAATAATACCATACCATAATTACTAAGAGCCACTCATCCATTTAAGCACCAACTTAAGTACTGCTTAATACTATTAATATTACTACTACTATTATTAATAATAATACATTTTTCACTATTGCAACTGTTTTTTTTTCTATCTATGTTTTATTGCATTAAGCACACCACAGTCCTGATAGGAGTGGAGGAGATGAATCCTGTCAGTTGTGTAATTTATTTCTATTTGAAGATTTTTTTTTGAACAGCTAACCTGTTTTTTCATTGCTGCTAAACAGTGATAAGCCAACTGAACTGGATGCTTGCAAAATAACGACTTGGATTACGTTCAACCCTCACGGCTTATCATCAGTCTCCAAGCACTGCTTTCTTTTCAGAATAAACCTGCTGTGAGAACGGCAGTGGTAGCACATCAGTCATTAGTATTAGGGTAATAGAGGTGAAAACCTGTTACTAAGGTACATTTCTTTCATGCTAACCTGATTATCTGGTTCAGAAATGATGTTTCCTGATAAATGAACTTAATCAGATTAAACATAAAATGTGTGCAAAGATAAATACTTTGTGATAAATAATAAAGATAAAAGACTTTTTGTATAAAATGTGTCTTTCTCAGTGTAACATCGCACTGAATAGCTCTAGTGTTGGCTTTAGCATTAGCTCGTCATTAAAGGCACTATTATACCCCTGGTGGTTATCTATTCACATTAACACCAAGTTTGTCAAGGTAATTTTTGAGTCATGTTACAGTCTTCTACGGCTAACACATTTAGCATTTTCTTCATTTCCATTTACAGCTTCCTAGTGTCATACAAATTATTGAAAAACTTTGAAGTTGCACAGAAGTAGCATATTAGTATCACTCCTGTCCACGACCAAATTGTTTGGCTTTGATACTTTTGAGAAGACAGCTTCTGAACTTTTGAACAGCAGCTCCAGACTATTGTATACACTCAACTATATGCCAAGTCTTGCAGAGCAGTATGCTTCTGAAGTCACTAATGTTGACGGCTTATTTATTAACACATTAAAAACATTTGCAGGACAGACTATTTCGTCTAGAGGCTGGACCATTTGACCCTTTTACAGAAGTAACAAATGTTCCTATTGGTAGATTTTAAGTCAGTTTTTTCCTACATACTTTTTCTATGCATTTAGCTTCATGGGACTTGACATGATCTCATAGTGAGAAGACACATTCTGGGACAGTGTGTTAAATTGATCTGAACTAGGTCTGAACTGTCTACCTCAGGAATTAACCAGTTCAGTGCTGCGTTTCCATAGTATTTCAGTAGCTATTAATCCGACTGGGTTGGATTAGTTCTACCTAGTCTGCAGTGTTTGTAGCGTATGTCAGTGATGACATCTGGGAAAGATGCATTCTGTATTTTGTAGAACTGAGAGCTGTAATGATGTGAATGTTTTGACTGGGCTTTTTCTTTTTTAACACGTTTAACACATGTACCATAAACCAGGGGTGAAAAATACAATAGTAATTATATTTTGGTAATTGAAATAATATATTTATATATTAATATATAAAGTATTATTTTAGAATATTTGTACTTCTACTCAAGCATTATTGAAACTACAGAGTGTACAATTAATGAATTACATTTCTAAAAGAATAAACAAACTTTATACTACTTAAATTTTAATTTAGCGCTTTTTAATAAGCTGTTATGCTATAACAATCTCAATTTTCTGTCATTTTTATTTTGTCATATTTCTGTTATTGAACTGTTACTTTTTTGTAAAACATTTTTAGCTGCTTCTTCTATAAAAAGTGCTATATTATTTATAGTATTATAAATAAAGCATGTCATCATTATTTCTATGAAACTGTGTATAGATGTTTTATTGTGTCCTCTAACTTTGAAAGCTGCAGTGATTGTTGTAAATGGCACTTTGTTTTAATTCCTGTTTACACCGTATGCTGGATTTTGGAGTTTCTGTTTTAGAGTCATAGACCGCTGAATTTGCAGATGGTAGAGTGTTATGCTGCGTTCACATGCTGATGTTGAAAATAGTCATTCCATGCCTCATAGCGGATGGAACCGACAGAAGCTGACAGCCAAGGAAACACTGCCATGGTGACATTTCTGGTAGAAATTGACAACAGACATTTAACAATGTTGATTCTTTATTTATAGTTGTATAAAGGCAGGACAATGTTCTGTGCTCTTCTCTGTATAATACTGGGTGATCCTGGACAACAGTGAGTGTGTTTACATACACTAAATAAACCGATGACTGCAGAAAATCAGATTTTGTCAGTAATCCGATCAACATGTTGATATGCACTTGGGTAATCAGACCATGGAGAAACTCCTGATCTACAAGATTCAGGCATTAATCAGAATTCTTCTTTGCTGGCAGCCAATGAACTCACATAAAAAGACAAGATGTAAACGCAATGTAAAACTTTATGCCGTGACTTTTATTAAAACATCATGCCACTTTACCTGAAAATATAAACATCATCTAGAAGATAAAAAATATTTAAATCCTTAATTTCGTTAAGCCTGTAGTTGGTTTCAGTGTTGCACGTGCACAGACTGAGAAATCCGAAAGAAATCAGAGTAAGAGTTTACATGCATTGAGAAATCTGGTTGATGAGATAAAATCAACTCGCTTTATCAGATTTCTTAATCAGATTTTAGACCTTACTCTGATCTTAGAAATCAGAGTATGCTGTTTACATGACCATTTTAATAATCAGATAACTTCAGAAATCTGATATGTGTATATATAATATTACATAAAATATGATTAGATCAATGAGTGCATGTAAGTGCATTCAATGAAACTCTCCACATTCATGTCTCTCAAAAAATCAACTTCTGGCTTAGTCCACCTCTGCAGCCTTCCTAAAAGATGGGAAACTTAAACCAGAAATCCATTGTTCTATCAAAAGTAAAATTTTCCCAATTTTGACCACAGCAGTGAAATGTAGCGGATCTTTTGTATCTACTGACCGTCAGTGAGTCACACGTGAGCCCTGCATGTGGTATCACTGGGGCAAAATCATCTCGCAAACTTTCATTTTTTTCTTCTCGCCATCAGACTGACCATGCAGCCATGATGCTGACTCAGATTTTGAATAAATATTCCCTTAATCAGTAATCAAATAGATTAGATGTTGTAATCAATAACCAAATAGGAAGTATTGCCTAACAGAGAATATTAATTCTTTCACAAAGGGTGGGCCTTAGTCTGTCTGCATAGGAGATTCTAGACACTGGAATGCTGCTGAGTTTACAGAGAGGCCTGTGTGTACCTACTGACCCAGTGAATAGAGGGGCATGTTGATCTTGAAAGGTAGAGCAGGCTGGTAAAAACTGTTTAAACCAGTTTTTAGACTGAGCTCATCATGCGATGGCCAAATTGATGGACGAAGAGATGCACCTATTAGAGAATGAGCTAATATCAGAGTTTGAGAAGTAAGGGGGCGGGGTATCACATCACCCCAGATAAATGTTATAAACTGTAGCTCAGAACAATGTATTTGGGCTGCTGGGGTCTCTCAAGACCCTGCGCCTCCCCATGTTGAAATAAAGAAGAAGCCTTTTTCCCCTCTTCCACAAACTCAGCATCTGAAAACTTTCCTTTTTGACTTCATTTTTGACTTGACTTAACTTTGACTAATAATTGTTTGAAGTCTAAGTGTTTAGCCGGTATTAAAATATTTTTTATCCATGACATTATGTTGGAGGCCTGGGGTTGATGGATATAGCCTTTGGTCAATTTGTCAGCTGCCCACACGCTGAAAGTGACAACAGATGCATCTACCACAGGATGGGTGGCGGCAGCTCGTCGAGAGCTGGTCATCTAGTGGGTCTGACCAGCCCGACAGCAGGAACACTCTAGTGGTACCCAAAATCAACATGCCCCTCTATTCACTGAGCCCAGTTCAATGGGAAACTTCACCAAGACGTGGTCAGTATGATGTGGAGCACATTAGCAGGCACACTTGAATCTGAATCTGTTCACCTTGTCAGACATGACTCACTCTTAGGCTGTGGTTCTTGGAGTAGGACCGAGAAAGGGAAAAGGGAGTCGGGACTCTCCAGCCCACAGCTGGCTGAGGGAGCTGATGTATGCATTTCTGCCACTATTATTCATTGTTATTTAGCCCCATCTATTGACGGTGACTGTAAAGAGAGTTTCTATGAAGGGCAGTGAAAACCATGGAAAACAAGAGACTAAACACTAAACACAAGATCGCAAAACATGCTAAGCAAACAATTGAATATATTGACAAACCACACAATCATGGGCAGCAAAACGTCAACACTGACCAGAGAACAAAAGAGACAAGGGGGTATAGAAACACACAGTAAGGACCAGAGACGCCTGAAAACAGTAAAAGAAGGTGGGGCGATAGACTAAACAGGTGAGTAGTGATGACAGGAGCACGACAAGCAAGGAAACACAATCCAGAACAAAAATAAAGAGACACGGCCCATTTTCACCAATAACACTGTCATCACTACATTTCTGCATGCCACTGTCGGTGGAGTAGTGCTATCAGGCACGGTACAGTGGTACTTCCATCAGCAACATGTTGTTGTTGGCAATGGAAGAGTTTCCAATATTGCTCCTTGGAAAGCGATGGAATACGGATGGAATGGATGGAATTCCCATCTTCTGTCTACTGCCAGCAGGGCTCTAATCTTGGGTTTTGGGATTCCAGAACTTTATGAGTCCGACTCTGATTCTAAGTGAGGAGAATCAACGCCAGCTGCCAATCAGGAGTTGATTACATACACAAGTTATGATAGACTCAGCTATGCAAGGTACCGGTCTTATTAACTTCAAAGAAAGCTTGCTGTAGTAAAACTTCAGTTAACCTGTATTATGGCACTGTTGACAACATTTTGATTACATCAAAATGCTAGATTTGTATTAGCTTAACTTATTGCCCCTTTGTTAGTAGCCATACAGTGTTTTCACATCACATTTTCTTCACTGGAAGGGCATCTATTAGGAAAATTCCCCACATTCTCACACATGTAGGGATACCCTCTACAGCACAGTATCACATTTTATCCAATCCTCCAAGTGGGCTGGAGGTTGCCGGTTCGATCCCCAGGGCCGACAGTCCATGACTGTCCCCATCCCCAACTGCCGTGGATAGGGCTGCCAACTGTTCCAGGCAAGTGTGCTCACTGCCCCCTAGTGTGTATGTGGTGTTTCACTTCACGGATGGGTTAAATGTGGAGGTGGGATCAAAAAAGTATCACTTAACTTATTTGTTTGAGATGACGCCAGAGATAAAAGTCAATAATAAAATAAAAAATAAAATAAAACCTGTCCTGTGACTTTTGACTCACCCTGTACATTGAAAATACATTAAAGTAAGATTATACAGAGGTAAACAATTTTAACAGAGAAAATACCACTGGGAGTGAGCCTCTGAAAAACTTCAGTTTGAAGGGTCGTGTAGCCCTGACACTTCGCCCTGTCCCACTATCTCAACAAAAATTGGGACACCCTACCTCTAGGTGTGAACGCGCAAAATGGAGGGCTAAGGCCTAAGTGGATATGGCAAGGGGTGAAATGGGATTGGGCCTAAACCTTGAATGAGAGACTAGATAATCGTTTTAAAATGATTTGCGCCTATGAGGAGTGTATGCCATCATTAATTGTACATTTATTGTCTGGACTGGACTGGACTCGATTACACAGGCTGCTGCTTTTGAGTCAGTCTCATTTCATGCACATGCGCAATGTATGTAGCGAGCAAATAGGGCCGACTGGCTCTATAGAGGACATTAGGCATAAATTAGTACTATACAATTGATAAAAGCTTTAGCGCTATACCAGGATTTCCCATTCTGGTTTAATGATATATTTCCTTCCTTTTCTAAATGAACATACATTAACACATCCTCTGCAACTTAAATTTGGACCTTCGATTCAAAAATAAAGGCACATCTGAGCTGTTTTAGATGAATGTATAGTCCTGTCCTCTTTTAGAGAGACTGGACTCTCTGTCAGTTGACCCACAAGCTTCAGCATCATGAGGATGGTTTTATGTAATAATACAGAAAATGAAATGATAAAGCTGCAACTTGAAAGACTGTAGCGTTGTAGTAAATTAAGTTCTGAAGCTCTTCAATAACACACAATAAAGCACAGAGCGAGTTTGTTAATTTCATCAACTTTGATGTTTGAAGTTCTTGCTTATGTTTTTACCCCAAAACAATTTACCAATAGAAATCACAATCACAGTACATACATAACAATCACAGTACATAACTTCAGAACAATCACAGTACATAACTTCAGAACAATCACAGTACATAACTTCATAACAATCACAGTACATAACTTCATAACAATCTCAGTGCATAACTCATAACAATCACAGTACATAACTCATAATAATCACAGTACATAACTCATAACAATCACAGTACATAACTCATAATAATCACAGTACATAACTTCAGAACAATCACAGTACATAACTTCATAACAATCACAGTACATAACTCATAATAATCACAGTACATAACTTCAGAACAATCACAGTACATAACTTCATAACAATCACAGTACATAACTCATAATAATCACAGTACATAACTCATAGCAATCACAGTACATAACTCATAATAATCACAGTACATAACTTCATAACAATCACAGTACATAACTCATAATAATCACAGTACATAACTTCATAACAATCACAGTACTTAACTCATAACAATCACAGTACATAACTCATAACAATCACAGTACATAACTCATAGCAATCACAGTACATAACTCATAATATCACAGTACATAACTTCATAACAATCACAGTACATAACTCATAATAATCACAGTACATAACTTCATAACAATCACAGTACTTAACTCATAGCAATCACAGTACATAACTCATAATAATCACAGTACATAACTTCATGCCAATCACAGTACATAACTCATAATAATCAGTACATAACTCATAACAATCACAGTACATAACTTCATAACAATCACAGTACATAACTCACAACAATCACAGTACATAACTCATAATAATCACAGTACATAACTTCATAACAATCACAGTACATAACTCATAATAATCACAGTACATAACTTCATAACAATCACAGTACATAACTCACAACAATCACAGTACATAACTCATAATAATCACAGTACATAACTTCATAACAATCACAGTACTTAACTCATAACAATCACAGTACATAACTCATAACAATCACAGTACATAACTCATATCACAGTACATAACGCATGAAGTGACTATAAACATCTTAGAAACTTTTCATGAAATCATTTTTTTACATACTTTTTATTATTTATTTTTAATTATTATATACATTTTTAAAAAGATGTAATATAGAACCCCCCCCACGACCCTGAGGGAGAAGCGGCTTAGAAAGTGTGTGTGTATGTGTGTGTGTGTGTAATGTAGTAGTAGTAATAATATATATTTTTTATCTTTCAATGATCAGTATTGTAATATCTGTGTAGTTTGAGCCTGTTTGTTTTTTCTTGTTGTTCTGCTCTCTAATATTTTCCACAAACAACAAATGATGGAGGAAGTAGTGAAAAGTGTCCTGTGGTTTGCAAATGTGATGTAAGTAGTTCACTTGAACATGTTCCAACAAACATTATGATTATCTGCACCACTCTGGACACATGAGTCATTAAGGCGCCTGCACATTCTCACACATACTCACTATCAACTGCATTCCATTAGGGAATGGCCAGACAGACCACAGCTTGACTGACCTCATTGAAGACAGCAAGAGGACTGTGTCCAGTTTATACAAACTGGTACCTTCCAAATGTGCACTTTTAAACAAAGTTTCCAAATCCTTGTCTTTTTTCCAGAGGGCACCCACACTTAAAAAAGATCTTTCAAAGTTCTTCAAGGGTTCTTTAGTAAAGAAATGTTCCTATATAGATTTTTGCATGACTTAAAGGTTCTTTGCATGTGAAATGGTTCTTCATATTGAAGGAGATTGGTGCTGTTGTATGTAGAAGCTTTTTGAAAAGGGTTCTTCTATTGTTATTGATGTCAAGCTTGTAATAATAGAAGAACCCTTTTTGGCGCTGCATACTTTTTCAAAAAGGTTCTATGGTGATATGGTGAAAGGTTCTATGGTGTGATGAAGTATAACAGGCTAACGTTATAAATTCAGGGCCACAGAGGCCCAGGCAAGGTGGCGCCCCTGTCCAGCCCCCAACCTGGGAAGCTGCTTAAGGTTGTGAAAGTGTATCAAAAAGGTCAAACCAGGATTAATGTCAGGCTAAAATCCTGTACATATGCTGCTTTAGGCACTTATGGGAAAATGCATAGATACACAAAACCACAAGTGTAAACCTTGGGATCAGTCTGAAAGTTGCCGTCTTCAAACTCTTGTGATTTTCATTTCAAATGGTGGGTTAGTTTCATTGTCTTGTGAAAGGCTTTAGGTGGACTTTCGGGCCTGATATCTTTATTAGACGTGGTAATATTGACACTACTCTTGTGGGGCCAGAGGTGATCTTGTACACTTGTACACTTCTTACAACTTGTTAAAAACTTTTGTTGCTGGATTGCTTACTGCAGAAATATTAAATCAAACATTATCTCCACAGTTAATTGAGTATCACAGCTTCAAGTCATGGTAACCTGGCATTTTCCACCGCTGTCATATTTATGTTTGTCTAATGCCTTCGCACAAAGTAAACCATGCAGTCAAGCATATAATTAGCAATGAATTGGTCTAACACTAACTTAAAAAGGAAAGTTGTTTGAATGACTTATGTTGGCTTGATGAAACCGCAGGATCTGATAACATTGTCATTAGCCTTGCAGGGACAGATATGATCTTGTCTGACGCCATTCATGGTTTTGTTCACAAAAATTTGTTGCTATGGTGTTGCTAGGCCACTGCTATTCAATCTCAGATGGTCACTAAAGTGTTGCAAGGACATTCCTATGGAATCCAAGGCAGTTGCTATATAATATGTGTGTATATGTGTGTCAGTATGCATGTGAGCCTGTATGCAATGTTTCTGAGGGTCAGTGTTATTATTTCTGGCAGTTATGCTGCGCTAAAATATCCTGCAGTGCCAGCAACAACGGATGGTCAACACAGGAGAAATTTATCAGAGTATATTGTTTATGTAAGGTGGCAAAAAAAATCATGAGATCACTTGTTCAACAAGTGAAATTGACGTCCATGGCTCTCCAAATAATCGGCTCAGTTGACAACAAAGGGACATCTGGTTTGATATCCAGTATGTGAACACACCATTAGACTCAACATTCCACCATTCACCATGGTGACAAGACTATAGTCTTGTCTCTCAGTCAAGGTTTATAGTTACAACTCTAGATTCAGCCAAGCCATAGCATAAATAAATCTTTGAAAATGTGTAAAAGGCCATCTGTGGGAGCCAGACCGAATGGGCCTGAGGCAGTGGATAACACTGACAGCACTGTAATAGTGTGACATTCACAAATGCTTTCCATGGCTCATTGGTCAGGCAGAAAGGCCCCTGTACAGAAAAGCAGTACTGCTAAGCCCATTTGGGCCAGTTTGTACAATGCAGGCATTCCTTTCTTCTTTTTTTTTGTTGTTTCAGCTTAGATGTTTAAGGAGGAAAGCACGAAACCTAGACTTCCTTCCTGAAGTCTGAACTGTAGCAGGATCGAAACAAACCAAGCAAGTCATCCCAAAGGTAAACTTAAATTAAGAACAGGCCAAAATACTGTAACATTTAGTTCAGATGCCCGTGAAAAGTGCACCATTAGTGACTAAATTTAAACATTCACATCATACTTCAATGACTTGTTTAAACCATTTGCGCAATCAAGGTACATCAAACTGAAATGTTTGTGTTGTTTGTTAAATAAGAGTCTTTATTTATTATTACAACTTCCAAATAATCTCACAAAGATAATCTCCAAGATTTTCTATATCAGATGTTCTTTTGAGTGAAACTCTCCCTTTAAAACAATGTCCTTTTACAAAGAAGTCAACCCAGAGCTTTTTATTTATTCAAGTCAATGGCAAGTCAATATTTATTCCTGCTGGGAAGTTTCAGCAGTTCCTGTTTGAAGTTTTAAATCAATCCTCCAAACACAGTCTGGGAAAAAAAAAAAAAAAAATCACAGAGAACATCTTCAGCCAGGGTCTCCTTGATCAAGGTTGCTCATTTTAAAGCATGCAAAGACAGTCATATCATAATTATGAACTCATGATCGAAGCTCAGATGTCAATGATGACCAAGATCTCTGGCTTTTGGTCATCGCGGATCTGCATGGCTGAATAGGTGATAGCTTTCACTTCTGTGCCCTGAAAAAAAGAGAACAGACTGTTTTTATTCATACGCTCTCTATTATATTGGTTATACAAAACAACAGAAGCATATTAAATACTTATAGTCTTTGGCCATTTTATCAGAAACACCTACCATATAGATGCACTAAGGTTTAATATTACAGACTGTAGCTCCTCTGTTAATGCACAACTTCTCAGCTGCCCTCTACCCAGTGCGTCAATGGAAAGGGACCACCAGAATTACCCCTCACCAGATATTATCTGGGTGGTTGACCATTCTCAGCACTGCAGTAGCAATGACAAGGCAGTAACATGGTAGAGTGTATGTGTATTAGACACAGCATAGCTGTTTTACACTATTCAGTGTCAGTGAAACTGAGAAATTTTATTTCTTTTTTTAAATATATACCCATTTTGAATTTGATGCCAAAAACATGTTCCAAAAAAGTTGGGACAGGGGCACAAACGGCTGGTAAAGTTGTGTAATACCTGGTGGCCGGTTGGCAACAGGTCAGTAACATGATTGGGTATAAAAGAGCTTTTCTTTCAGAAGATGAGGAGGGCTTCACCACTATGTGAAAGACTGCACAATCAAATTGTGCAATAATTCAAGAATAACATCTCAACTTACAAGTTGCAAGTGACGAGTATTTGCTGGCTGTGATCTTTGGGCCTTCAGACGACACTGCACTAAAAACAGACACGATTCTAAAGTGGAAATCACTCCATGAGCTCAGGAACACTTCTGAAAACCTGTGTGTGAACGCAGTTCCTTGCTGCATCCATAAAGGGAAGTTAAAACTCATGCAATGAAAAAAACATATATAAACAGGATCCAGGAATGCTTCCTTCTCTGGGTGTGAGCTGGGTGAGCTCTGGCTGTTGTTTTGTTGGCCTGTGTCCAACAAAACAACATTTCAAATTCTTTTTGGAAATCATGGACATTGTGTTCTCTGGGCTAAAGACCACTCAGCCATTTATCAGCGCACAGTTCAACAGCCAGTATTCATGATGGTATAGGGGAGCATTAGGGCACACGGCATGGGTGACGTGCACATATGTGAAGGCAACACTAATGTTGAACCATATAGATGTTTTAGCAACATATGTTGCCATCCAGACGGCATCTTTTTCAGGGAAGGCCTTATTTCAGCAAGACAGTGTCAAACCACATTCTGAATGTATTACAACAGCATTGCTCTGTATTAAAAGAGTCCGGGCGCTAAACTGGCCTACTTGGAGTCCAGACCTGTCACCCATTGAAAACATTTGGTGCATTATGAATTGAAAAATGCAAGGTTCAGAGAACTGTTGAGCAGATGAAATCCAACATCAAACAAGAACGAGAAAACATTTCACTTTAAAAACTACACCAACTGGTCATCTCAGTTCCTAAACGCTACAGAGTGTTGTTAAAAGAAGAGGTCATGAAAAATAGTGGTGCTACTGACCTGTGGATGTTTTGACAGATTGAACTCCTCTCCCCAACTGCAACAGAAGGAAGTTAAGAAAGGCCAGTCAAATGAGTCCAAAAATACCACAGGCAGACCAAGCATGAAGGCAGTCATAATATTTATATTTACCAGAAACAAATGTTTTATTGCTGGGAAAGTACCAAGGGATGGCGATAAATACGGTGACAAAAAATGAAGGTGGGAGAAAGAAAAAAAAACACTAACAGTTGGAAGTGCATGTTTGTACTTAAGTGCATAAATAATCCAACCAACTGGCCAAAAGTGTTTGGCTGGGTTAATGAGTTGTAACTGAAGAGGCTCCATAGTCCATAAGCAAATCAGTCATAGAGTCATAATAAAATGTGGTTACAATGAGGCCATCTTTTGGTTGGAGTTTGACTTCCTTTTCATGGGGTTTTCAAAATAGTATGTGACACTAAGACACGTATCTGGCTCCAGGCCTTGTGGGCCAAAGCACTTCAGCACACTGTCTTATTAAACACACCTGGTTCAGATTATCAGATAATTAGCAAGGCCGCCATGAACTGAATTCAGAGTGTTAGATGAGGATAAACACTAATCTCCACAGCACTTTAGCTTTGAAGCTTTACCCAGTGTGACATGCCTGCACTAGAGCCAACTGAAAGCTTTACATAGGGGCCTTCTTTGAGGAACTTTAGAGTCACTGTGATTCTTAAGTGTTTACAATGAGCCTAGTGTGGTTTGGGCGGGGTATATGTGGAATGGTTGCAGAGCAGTGGTTTTAATTGATTCACGATCCCATCATCTTAACAGGCTCCTTGGTTTCGACACCCTGGAGCAGTTTTAAACACTGGGCGTTAACACTCAAGTGAGATATAAATTCTGTAATGCTGACTCTACTAAGAGGCCGTACTCAAATAAATAACAGGCAACAGAGGGTGATCCCACAGAAAAACGGGTTTCAATCTGAACAATTTCCTGTTTTGCAAGAAGCCCAAATACAGTGGCAAAAAAGTGTAAACCCTTTAGAATTACTTAGTTTTATGTGCAAAGACGTCTTAAATGATGGTCTGGTGTAACCCCAAAACATTTTTTTGTACATATGTAATACATCGTTACGGAGCCCCAGAAGGGATGTGTGAAACCAGATACTATGTGGTGAGCACCCAACACTATTAGGTCAGCACCAGATACTATCAGGTCAGCACCACATACTATGATACAGATACAGCAGATACAGATGTGATCATTTTTTGTATGCTTACCTGATAGCACTGGGTGCTCACCAACTAGTATCAGGTACTAACTACATAGAATAGGGTGCTCGCCATATAGTATTCGGTGCTCGCTTGCTAATGTGCAGCACTTACCACACAGTATCTGGCGCTCACCTGACAGTATCCTGTGCTCACTTGATAGTATCTGTTGCTCACTACATAGTGTCTGGTGTGCACCAGATTTTTACCGAAAAAAAACAAAAAAAAAACAACACCACATCCCTTTAGCGGCTCTGCAAATAGTTTAAATGCCTTCACCAAAAGCTAACTGAAGTCAGCAATTAGCAAACCTGGAGACAAATCAATGAAATGAGATCGGAGGACTGGAGTTAGAGCTACTTCCACTTACAAACCCACTCGAACAGTTTGATATTCTCAAGAAACCTTTGCTGACGTGAACCACGCTTCACAAAAATGAGCCTCCAGAAAGAGCCATGTTCATTAGCTGCTGAATTAACTGGAGGGGGTTATAAAGTCGTCTGAAAGAGCTTGTGTGTTTATCAGTCTGCGGTCAGTCAAACGGTCTGACGATTTAGGATGATTTAGGTTTAGACTGTGATTGGTCTCAGAAGTGGGTACCAGCCAAGATTCCTTCAGAAGGCACAATGGAGTACGCTCACTGAAGTAAAACTAACCCTAGAGTAACAACTAACGCCTGGTTCACACTACACGACTTTTTCAGTCGTCAGGTTTTTGTGGCTTTCACGCTACATGACTGATCGGCGACACGGGCTCACGACTTTCACCCTGGGGAATCGCCGACTCATCTGGCTGCTGTCCAAAAACACGAGAACACGTGAAAACTAAACTCTCGTGAGAATTAGCAATACCACGTAGAAGATAGGTCATTTCCAAAATGGACGTCAAAAAACAAGCAATCCGAGTTGTCACTGCGCTGATTTGTAGTGAGAAAAGAAAGAAGAAAATGGAACGAATATGGACGAGACGATGGATGAAGGCACGGGGCCAGCAGGAACGGTCTGTTCTGCAGAGAGAGTTGGAGGTACGCGTTCCCATTGGCTGTAGCTAGACGCTGCTGTTCACTCACAGTCGCCGACTGGGCTGGATATTAAACATGCTAGATATTTGCCAGGTGTCTGCGATTAGTCGGCGACCAGTCGGCGACGGCTCGGTGAGCGTCTTTCAGCCGTTCACACTACATGACTGAGCGAGCGCCAAGTGATCGCCGATTTGCCTCCGACCACAGGTTTCTGTCGGCAATCTACAAAAAACAGTCGGCGACTGAAAAACCAGGCTAAAATCGTGTAGTGTGAACTAGGCATAAGACTCACCTTCTTGGTTCACATCTCTGCTCATGAGTCTACCATCTGGACAACACTGAACAGGAAGCACGGTGTCAATGACACGACAACACAGAGGATACCACAGTAAATCTACCACAGAACAGCTTCATGAAAAAACAACCCCCACCCTTTGCAGCAGCACAGTCAGAGACCAGAACTTAGCCTGAAATAGATGCTGTGGACTGACCTCAAAGCGTTTGCTTGAAATGCAGTGTTTGTCTACACTTGGGATGTATAATGTCACATTGTCTGAACAACTAGTGCTATAAATTAGATCATTCCAAAGGGTTCACATACGTTTTCTTGCCAATGTGAATGAGCTTAGTTTTAAATTGAGGTTTTGATTGTTTTTAAGGAGTGAAAGTTAGTTTTCTGAACAAACAACTTGAGACACTGCTGAGGTCACTGTCTGGTTTTGGTGAAGTAATCAGGTTGGAACAGTACGACTTACATAAACAGTTGGTGGAGATCAACAGAAATACAAGACAATACGGGTCTGTTTTAGCATCAGCACTTAAATTGTAAATGATTTTAACAGTGAGCAGGACTGGTATGGAACATCTATTGGTCAGGGAGAGGTCCCAGGACACAAAGTGGCTGGTGTGGGTTTTACTAGGCATCAGATATCTGAAGCATTTTCTGCCCCTAAAAACCTCAGGGTTATTAGATGAAACAGTTATGAATACATTGGCTGATGCCTGATTCATTAGCTGTGAGATGAGCATTAGGCCTATAAAGCATTATTTTAAATACAGTCAAGGTGGAGAGGTAGTTGCATGCCATTGTAGGTCAAAACAGGCCTCTCCCAAAACACTTTTTTCAGATTTGAACTATTTTAGTATTATCAACAATACATATTAAAGCCTACAAGAAACAGAATTACTGGTCATTTTAAAACAAACAAAAATGGCTATATTTTCATAGAGGTTATGACATCTAGCTCCCATCATCACCATAATAAAGAAATCAAAGTATGCTATTTCCTCTACAATGAGCCATTTTACATCAAACCACTCTAAATGACTGTTTACATCTCCGTACCTGAATCACGGAACAATTGTACAAAAAAAACTGAACTGATCACTGCATAATCCTAATATGTGAACGAGGACCTGCATTCAGTATAACAGGTGCTGACTTAAAAGCAGACATAATATTTATCATTGGAAAGCAATTCGCACTACTGACCAGTGGTGAAAGTGCAGCTGACACCATCCATAACATTAAATCCTGTTAGCAGGTTCATTTTAAGTTAACGTTTTAAAGCTCCAGCCCTTGGCAGAACAGTCAGTACTTTCCAAAACACAAAATAGCTCAATAAAAGGTAATTTAAGAGTTCCACGTGGGCGTGTTTGAATGAGGCACATGGGCAAGGCAAGTGCATTCAAAGTGCAGGATTGAGAATTAGAAAGATAAAGTAGATTCCCTAATTTTCCAAAAACATAATATTTGCTTTCTCAAAGCATGCATTAATATAAATGCACATACTGAAGTGACAGCACTGCACCGTTCAGTGGTTTCACTTCACTCAATGTGAACAAATTCATAAACCTTTTTAACTCCACCGGTGGTTCCAAAACACATTTCATCATATTCTTCATAACTTTCATATTTCATAAGCTACGTTCAAAACGTGGGTGCCATATCAGAGCTGTAACTTCTTTCCAGTCAAATAGATGGTAATAAAAGAAGCTGAACTTTTTTTTCTACTGAAAGTCGACCCATTTTCCCACACATCTGTGCTATAAACTATAAACAGATGGCGTCTCTTCAGTGATCTACTCTGTCAAAATTATTCTTAAAAATAAAATGGATTTTTATTTTTAAAATAAAAATAATTTAGGGGGTGGGGCTGGAGGCATTCAAATGAACTGTCACTTTTATCATGCAGATCTTATTGGAGAAGCCTTGTTTGAGTCCAATTTGCACCCTCTGAACAAACAGTCATAACTTTACATGGGAGTGAAGTGGGGGAAGTTTCAGAAAGTATGAGTTTCTCTACCATATAAAACTGAAATTGAGTTTCTAGGTGAAAGTTTAAGGATTTTAAAGCAGATTCCCTGCGTGATCAGCTGTGTCTGTGAGACTGAGTGGCCTGCTGTCACATCATCGATGTCAGTAAGAATCTGAAGTTCTGAACATTCTGCCATTCATTCTTAAGGGAGGTTTTTCTTTTTTAAACTTAATTTTATTAAAAATTACCAATCCGATCGAGTCCAAGAATACATAACACAAGCCACAGCGCCGAGACCTTCGAAACGCAGTTTGAACGGAGTCTGTACGTTAAGCGGTCTGGGCTGTATTAATCATAGAAATGTGTGGAAGAAGAATAAGATGAAGTATCAGAGATAACACAGTGTTTTTCAAGCTCTCTAATTACATTTATTTTATGCAGTTACTGAATAATTTGCCTTATGATTTGGTCACGTGAATTCAGACAGAAAAACCAAAATATACCCAGGAGAATAAGAACTCGGGGATCTAAGAGTGAATAAGTGAATAATCCAGACTTCTACAACCTAGTCTCTGTCTGCCTCATCTGCACTGTCAATTTCCACAGACAGTCATTTTGTTGAATTAGGATGAGAGAGATGTGACTGGACCGATTTCACTGCTGACTAACTACTGCTTCTGAGATTACTCATTCTTACGTCACCTGGCCCATTACCCAGAAATAAATCAAAGGACAATGTGGATTTTATTATTTTTCCTCAGGGATGAGATTTGATGGGGATGACACAATTTTACCAGGAAATCTGTAATATTTGTAAGATATCTGGGTAAACATAACAGAGATGAGAGTGGCTAATAGATTTAAGCACTGCCTTTACTCCAGAAAAGAACAGTACATATGTAAAAACATGAATATTTTACTTAATTTAATCCTAACCATCAGTCTGGTTTAAATGCATCATTACCTTTGTAGTTTTTACACAAAATGCCCTTAATGCCATGTTCAATTAACATATGACATGCAATGTCTTATTACAGCTGTTCTCAGGGGCAGAGCTAGGGTCAGTAGACATTAGGAGGCCAGTTCTGTTTTTGATATGGAACAGTTTGAGATGCAGGTATGTAAAGGAATGCAGATTTTGTAGCTGAAGCCATAAATACACCTCTAAACATAATAAATAAATTAATTAATAAGATGCAAGGTACAGTTGAGAAAAAAAAAACTCTTACAAAAAATTACACTTTATAAAATAGACATTGTTACTCAAATATATGAATATTCAAGATCACCTTAACATTTTAAAAATATTTATGACTAATAATGGGTTAATATTGCTATTAAATGTTCACAATCACAAATTTTGTATATAAGAACTGTGCTAAACATATATGGGTTAGTTTAATAATCAGCTTATCAGCCAACAGGCTCCTGCAGTAATATTCAGCATTGGGTTTTAAGCTCTCACTCAAAAATATACTATTAAATCTACAGAGGCGCTACTGGAAATTGATATTATGATAACAAGAGTAATCAGATAAACACAGAGTTTTTCTACAACTGCTTTTTTTTCTACATTAAATACTGTGACATACTGAGATAAATGCTGGCTTTTCTTCACAATTATACACTGCTCAAAAAAATAAAGGGAACACTCAACACATCCTAGATCTGAATGAATGAAATATTCTCATTGAATACTTTGTTCTGTACAAAGTTGAATGTGCTGACAACAAAATCACACAAAAATCAATCAATGGAAATCAAATTTATTAACCAATGGAGGCCTGGATTTGGAGTCACACACAAAATTAAAGTGGAAAAATACACAACAGGCTGATCCAACTTTGATGTAATGTCCTTAAAACAAGTCAAAATGAGGCTCAGTATTGTGTGTGGCCTCCATGTGCCTGTATGACCTCCCTACAACGCCTGGGCATGCTCCTGATGAGGTGGCGGATGGTCTCCTGAGGGATCTCCTCCCAGACTTGGACTAAAGCATGCGCCAACTCCTGGACAGTCTGTTGTGCAACGTGGCGTTGGTGGATGGAGCGAGACATGATGTCCCAGATGTGCTCAATCGGATTCAGGTCTGGGGAACAGGCGGGCCAGTCCATAGCTTCAATGCCTTCATCTTGCAGGAACTGCTGACACACTCCAGCCACATGAGGTCTAGCATTGTCCTGCATTAGGAGGAACCCAGGGCCAACCGCACCAGCATAAGGTCTCACAAGGGGTCTGAGGATCTCATCTCGGTACCTAATGGCAGTCAGGCTACCTCTGGCGAGCACATGGAGGGCTGTGTGGCCCTCCAAAGAAATGCCACCCCACACCATTACTGACCCACTGCCAAACCGGTCATGCTGAAGGACGTTGCAGGCAGCAGATCGCTCTCCACAGCGTCTCCAGACTCTGTCACGTCTGTCACATGTGCTCAGTGTGAACCTGCTTTCATCTGTGAAGAGACAGGGCGCCAGTGGCGAATTTGCCAATCCTGGTGTTCTCTGGCAAATGCCAAGCGTCCTTCACGGTGTTGGGCTGTGAGCACAGCCCCCATCTGTGGACGTCGGGCCCTCATACCATCCTCATGGAGTCGGTTTCTAACCGTTTGTGCAGACACATGCACATTTGTGACCTGCTGGAGGTCATTTTGCAGGGCTCTGGCAGTGCTCCTCCTGTTCCTCCTTGCACAAAGGCGGAGGTAGCGGTCCTGCTGCTGGGTTGTTGCCCTCCTACGGCCTCCTCCACGTCTCCTGGTGTACTGGCCTGTCTCCTGGTAGCACCTCCAGCCTCTGGACACTACGCTGACAGACACAGCAAACCTTCTTGCCACAGCTCGCATTGATGTGCCATCCTGGATGAGCTTCACTACCTGAGCCACTTGTGTGGGTTGTAGAGTCCGTCTCCTGCTACCACGAGTGTGAAAGCACCACTAACATTCAAAAGTGACCAAAACATCAGCCAGAAAGCAGAAAGGTACTGAGAAGTGGTCTGTGGTCCCCACCTGCAGAACCGCTCCTTTACTGAGTGTGTCTTGCTAATTGCCAATGATTTCCACCTGTTCTCTATTCCATTTTCACAACAGCTGTGAAATTGATTGTCAGTCAGTGTTGCTTCCTAAGTGGACAGTTTGATTTCACAGAAGTTTGATTTACTTGGAGTTATATTATGTTGTTTAAGTGTTCCCTTTATTTTTTGAGCAGTGTACATTTATATAATTATTTTTCATTTTTCCAGCAGCATTTTGCTTTAGAGGCTTACTGAGTGGTTTTAACATGAAATTCTAGGTTGTACTCAGCTCACCCTTAGTAACAATGATTATTGCTTAAGAGTGATGATGGGAAGTTGGGCTTATTATTCCAGTTTCATGTGATTAATCATGGATTTGTTTCTGTGTAATAAAAATAAAGCATCCGTCTACATTCTGGCTATGAAGCATATCCATATAAAGCCATGCCAAGAAATATGTCTGTACTTTGTGGCGTGCAGAGAAGGTGGGATGTAGCTTAAAACATGCCAAAAACAACGGTAACAGTCCAGTGCAACATCATGAAAGAATGCTGAAAAAGTACCTGATGTGAATGTGTCTGAAGAACTCTACTGATATCTTAGACAGACACAGTTTTCAAAGTAGAGAAAAGCTGTGCTGGATTTTTGGGAAATCTTTTACAGTGCAGTCAGATTGTACTATAAACAAACACCTTAATGTGTGGCTTTTGTAATATTCTAACAATAATGTAATTATACAACAAAAGAAACATCAGCTTTACTATAAAACTAGGTGTTACAAAACAGTTGAATACTTCACTGCAATTTATTTTGGATTTCGAGTTATTAAAATTATTTAAATGTTCAAATGAATTACATTAATATCTGTAAAGACAATTAAATGCAGCAAGTTTAGTAGTCCAGCTATCTAAACACTAGCTAGCTATTTAATAACATGCTAGGTTACCCAGCCCAAACTGCACCAATACACAATAAAGAATGAAGTATTAAAGTGAGTTCATAAACCTTTTCTGCTTTGTCTTATGTAATCATATAGCAGACTTTAATGTAGAAACTTTCACTTTGTAAATTTTCTGTTGTGTCAGTAATACTCTGCTATGATGATGCTTATTTCAGCCAGCTATACAGCTCCAACTTCTAGCTAATAACTTTTGGAGCTTGTAAGACATGTTTGTAATGTATTTTTCTTTGGATATATGGGTGAATAGTAAATAAGTGAACTAACCATGAGTAGCATTACAGGAGCCTGTCAGCTTTTGAAAAAAATGGCTGCTTGTATTTTTGAATACATACAATATTCAGAAAAGAGGATGATGCTGATTACAATAATATACTATTACCAATATGTAGAATTGTACAAAAACAGCTGAAATATAGAATATCACCGAAAGCATAAATTCCACTATGTGTTCTGTAATTATTTACAGCACTCATACTGTAATTTAAGAGCAATTAATTGGGCAAGTCTGCTGCCACTAAGTTACTACACATTTAAATATCATTTTCCCAAATTCTCAAAGTCAACCATAAAAACAACTGTGTTTACAGTTTACAATTACCCCTCGTTTTAAGTATGCTCAGTACTGCAGTTCAAAATATATCCAGTATATGGCAACAACATATTCATAATCAGACTGAAGCTTGTGCTCTTGATGTTGCTGTAGCAGAGTCAGAGATATTTCTTGATATGTTAATAGTAATGTTTTATCTAAAGGACTTTGCTGTTGAAATGTGCTGCAGTTTAGGGTTCATTTTTGCGGGATGAATCTAAAATCAACTACTACATCGAGAAACAAATCTCAACACTGAGAATTTAAATGATTTTGTTATTAATGTTACTAAAATTAATGTAACTGGAATGTCTGTTACAAACATCAAACATTTAAGCTGCAGACTTCTGACATGAACATAACAATAGAAATCCCATAGATGCACTAACAAGAAATTAGCATTATGCTAAAGGTGGTAACGGGGGGTGACTTACTAAGCAAATTAAAAGTATTAAACATGCTATATAATGTTTAATGCCTCTCAGTTTATGAAGGTGTATGCAAAAAAACAGGCCTCATATTGTGATTGCACTGTTTATTTAGTATTAAAGGTAATAACATGTGCATTACTCTTATTTGCCTCACAAGCCTGACTACAGCCAGGTCAATATCAATGGGGGGGAACATCAGGCTCACAGTTTGTGAAATCAGAAAGACCTCATTGTCTAAACAACAAACTTTGACATTTTAGCAGCTTAAATTTTTCAAATCTACTTTAAGACTTAAGATTTTTTTCTCCCAAGATCTGCAGGAACCCTGAATACATAGAACTTACACAAAATATATTTGTTTTATTCTTGTTTATACAATTATTTACACTAAAATAAGTATTTTTTGTTCTAGCAAAATAATAAATAATACAATTAAACTGATGGAAGTAGGGTCCTGTTGCTGGGCCACCAGAGCTCTTTCTAAGGCTCTAACCTGAACTTCATCCTAGGAATGTCTAGTTTTTGCATTGTTATTTTATCATGGGATGTTTATTGAACTGCCAACCAAACCACACATCCCCTCCGGAAATCAGATATGAGAAATTCCTGTATTGTGACAATGCTAGTAAGGACTTGCGACAGGACATTATGACCTCAAGCAAACAAATGATGGAGAAACAGGCAGAACATAAGTGAAACCTTACTAAACTGAAACTAACAGACAAATAGGTCATTTAGCATGACTCTAGCTTTGGCTTCTGAATTAGTGTGAGAGCTGCTCATCTTTTGTGTTGATGTCACAATCTCACTGCATTTGTTGCCTTTACTATTTAACTGGTTCTGTGTTTTATTGACTGTTTTATATCGTGCTCCAATAAATAAATTTGACATTGACAAAGACGTAGCAAAAATCCCCCTGAAAACAGACTGAGAAACTGTGAACAGAGTTACTTCACAGTAAGCCAGTGACTAGATTAGTGGATAATTACATTACCTCATAAGTGGTCATGTGTAAAGTCATGCCATCCTGCCATGATTAAGCAGACTGTCTCAGATTGAATTACAGAGTAAATTACACTCCTTGTGCTCCACTGAATAAAGAAGGAGGCACCGAAAAAGGTGCCAATTCATCCTTCCCACCACAGAAAGTTCAAGAGCTGTGTGCTTGGGGAACTTACCCTATTGAGCGAATTCTGAAGCGCATCCGGTCTATGTGTAGAACTTTCACCTCCTAAAGAAAAGATGTTTTTATTCAATTTAAAACAGCATCATCTATAGGGACACATGTTTACAACAATTTCAGGAAGAGCAAAAGAAAAAGACCAGCTGTTGTAGAAAGAAAAAGTGTTGATTTAATTACTAAACATTATTATTCTGTAAGTACAGAGTGCAATTTGACCTTTCATCTTTGTTATTAAAAAAAAAAAATCACTATAAGTCCAAAAGTATGTGGACACCTCTTTCAAAACATAGCCATCATTTGACAAGTCAATTCTTGAAATTTCTGTCCTGCTAGGTCTGCTTTCTTCGACTAAGTGTGATTATTATGACATTACGTAGGATTATTATGTCAGAGTCTAGGATCAACAACAGCTCAGCCACTAAGCAGTAGACCATGCAACCTCAAAGTGTGCACACCAAGTGCTGGTGTGCACAGTGCCTAAAAATAGCTTATCTTCTGTTACATGCTTCCAAGTTTGTGGTAATTGTTTGGGGAGACCTGGGCTAATGAGTGGTGTAGAGGAACCCCAGAGCCATGACATCAACCCTACTGAATTTCTTTGGGATGAACTGAAACACTGACTGTGAGTCAGGCCTTCTCGCCCAATATCAGGTGCCTAAAGTCATAAATCTTCTTGACTGAAAGGACAGATTCTCACCCACACTCCCAGAGGAAGGGTGCTACAGCCACACCAAGTTTGATCATAGTGCACACCACCAAAATTAACACATTTTAATTCTTCATTTAGGACTTCTCTTTTTCCCCAAAGAGATTCTAACTCAGTATTCTATCTCATTCTGCCCTTCACTGACCAGTATCATCTGAGGATAGCCAAAGTTTCCAGACATTACACAAGCTGACTGCCTGGAACTCTCTGAGCATGGGAGTGTGTGGGTGTGTGCACTAGCAAGTATTTTAAAATGAGCTTCAGAGGCATAGCTTTGTCTTAATTGCCCACAGCTGAATTTTGGAGGCTAATAAACATAGTAATTATAACCTTCTATGTGTAAATAAAAGAGAAATTGTGTAGGCGCTTTGTCCCAAAGCCATCATGATGTCACTACCTTTGCTCCGATTCGTGATCAGAAACAGGTAAGCACATTATTCAGAAATATAACTGTGTGCAAAAGTTTGAGCACCCCAGTCATGTTGCATGTTTTGTTGCTTTTCTAAGTGTAAATAAGAACACATGATCTACAGAGAACACAGCTCTGCCCATTTTTATGCAGAATTCCTGTTTGTTTGCTGAGCACAGCGGTGCACAGCTCCAGTCCTGGAGGGTGTTCAGCATAACAAATTTTGTTTCCCCAACATGTGGAACTTAATTCAAATAAATAGAAATTGTGCACTAAAACTAAATGACATTTGTTTGCTCCTTGTTGACAATGTGTTATCATTTCTTTTTTAAAGAGAATAATCAACAAAGCAGAGGTGTTCCAAATTTTGTAAACTACTGGACGTCTATGCATCACTATGGGGGAATTTTCCTTTACTTTCCTGCACATGGTCCCATGCCTGTTGCCATTTCTTTGGTTATTGCAATTATCACCAGTTTAGTGCAACGCATGTTGGTTTAATGATGCTTTAACCTTAAAAGGGAATCCCACCAATCTTACAAATGTTCTGAGTAGTATGTAAACATGTATATAAAGTCATTCAGAGCGGTTTGATGTGAATTGGTGCACTGTAGAGAAACTTGTCACTTCAGATTTCTTTGCAGTGGTGCTAATAATAAGCAGGGGTTGTGGTGTCTACAGCATAAATATAGCCATTTTTGGTTACTGTCCAAAACAACTAGTGAACCTAAAGTTGATAAACCTCATGTTGGTTATGGCAAAATAGTGGGTCAGTGTGTTTGTGTGTGTTGTCAGGGCTTCGAAATCAGTGAAACCCCCAAGCCTTTATTGCCCACAGCGGTCATGTGCTTATATTTTGGGGAGAATAGAAGAACGGTGGGGAAGGGATTAAAAATAAAACACCAAAATCTTTGTTTTATAACAGTTTTGAACTATGTCTCAGGCATCAGGTAGCATAGTCATAATTAAAATTAAATTAAAAATTAAGAGACCCTTATTAGTCCCACAACGGGGGAGATTTCACCTCCGCATTTAACCCATCTGTGAAGTGAGACACCACATACACTCTAGTGAGCACACACACATTAGGGGGCAGTGAGCACACTTGCCCAGAGTGGTGGGCAGCCCAAACCGCAGCGCCCGGGGAGCAGTTGGGGGTTAGGTGTCTTGCTCAAGGACACCTCAGTCATGTGCTGTCGGCTCTGGGGATCGAACCAGCGACCTTCCGGTCACAAGGCTGGATCCCTAACCATCCCATGTAATCATTTTCTACAAGGTAGCTTGTAAATGTATTATGACCGCCACAGTGAACAAGTTTGTATGTGTGTATGTTTCTCTAGAATTGGATGTTTCAAATCAAACACTATTTACATCTTAACGATTTACTTAAGCTATATCTGTTATAACTGAATAGTTCACCCCTAACTATGACTCAGAAGGGAGAATGAATTGAAATAATTGTATTGCACTCATTTTAGGCCCTTTCTAAATGATCTGCTAAAATGAGAACCAAAATCTAAGCGATGGTGATGATAGTGTGATACCCTGGGGATGAAGAAGGCATCAGCACTGAACTTGAAAAGCCAGTCGTCTAAGAAATGGAAGAGGAGCGATTCCAGATCTTCCCCTAAGCAGAAAGAGACAAAAGAGTTATTGGTATGGTCTAACCTATACACGATCAATGCTTTCTTTATTACACAGAAGTGCCTGACATGCCGCCTTCAGAATGCATCAAAATAAAGATTTATTAACCTGCATCAGTCTGTTTGTCATGCTGTTTACCGTTTTCCTCTAACTTTCCACACAAAATACTTTTCCACTACTTTCCTGCATGCTGCCCTGATTGCAGATGAGGAGTCTATCAGTTTGACTCTTGGGCAGTGCAGTGTGGGAGTGATTTGAGTCATTTACAGGTATCTGATCAAGCATAATGGCCTCACTCTGATTTCAGTAAATTACAGGGATGGAAAAACTAAGTAAGATGCTCTTTTACCTTCTGATTCTACTTCCATAGTGTCGATGGGTTCAACAGTTTCTGTATCAGTCATATAGCCGAACATTGCCATCGCACACTGCTCAAACGCCTCCTCCAGAGAGTCACCCCAAGAATGTAATCTGAAACAGTGAACAAAGAGCTGCAAACGCAATCAAATAAAATAAAAGGAGTCACATATGAAGTGGTTTATTCCATGTCAGACAGACAGACAGACAGACAGACAGAGACAGACAGACAGAGACAGACAGACAGATAGATACTTTTTTGATCCCAAAGGAAAAAGCAAGCCAGTAGGGTTCAGAAAGTTCAAGTGAATTTTTTCTCTTCCCATGCCCCTTTTTATTGCCACTGGTTACAGAATAGAGTATTTTAACCAGAACAGACTATTTTAACTAATTAACAGAGGAAAATGATTAAAAGGCACTTTCCTTACCCTAATTGTATGTTTAAATGCTGTGGCTGAAACATCTGAGAGGCAGGCTAAACCCTCTCAGGACTTAAAATGAAACAGAAAGTGCACTTGACCATGAAATGAACTAAGAAAAGGATTATTTGGAAATCTACTCACTGGACATCTGCTGTATGGTCCAGATCTGAAATGGGAAAAGGTGTGTTTATAACACACAGACATGCAGTAGATGCAAAAGATGCAAAATGATTCAGAAAGTGCTTGTCTCTCTAAAAGGTGTTTAATAAACTGGTTTAATGTTATGGTTGGTAACATTTTATTACTTGTTTTTACAAAGCTTCACTGATTCTGGAATTCACAGGCACCATGTAATCAGACACTTAAGACTGTTTTCACACCTAGTTTGTTTGCTGTCTGCAACAGAGTTTGAGTTTTTGTAACTTAGTATCCTTTTAATTTGGTTTGGTTGGTTACACTTGACAGCAGGTAAATTATATAAAGTAATCAACACAGTCAATCAGTCAACCTTTACTTAGAGAACACTGCATAACACTGAGGGGTGACTCTCATTGACAATGTTGCCAAGTTGATACAGGAAAAAAGGATTGATAATGTGTAAGAACATATCAAATACTAAATGCAAATTTAATAATAAAAATGACTCAATTCAGGTATAAAAACATGAGACATTAATCATAAAATACATAACAGTAGAAAATGCAAAACAATAAGTAAAGTGTATAGTTAATGAAATCAAAAATCAAGTGTATAGTTAATAAAATCAAAGGGAGATAAAAAACAAAAGGAGGATAAGATCAAAAAAGGAAACTTAAATGAATTAAAAGCCTGGAATAATAATACAATATCATAATTAAAAGAATAATAATAAGAAAAATAAACAAACAAATAAATAAATGGGGAAAAATTAAATCATGAGATTATACTTATATTCATTAGACAATAATAATGAAAATCAAGTAAAACAGTTGTAGGCAGAGTGGAAGTTGTTAGAAAGTAAAAGTGACACCAGCTAACTAAGACTATTAATGACATTAGTTTAAATACAGACTGGGAAAAAACATCTGTTCTACTACTGCTCGATCTCAGTAGGACTTTTTATATCACTGACCATAAAATTCTCATAGATAGACTTGAGAACTGGGTTGTTTGAGTGTTGGTGAGCTGTGGTGTCCCCCAGGGTTCAATCTTGGGCCACTTTATTTAACTTATACATGCTACCTCTTGACCAACTCTTACAAGGCAATGGGATATCTTACCACAGCTATGCAGATGATACTCAGATCTACTTGGTCCTCTGTCCAAACAACTATGGTCCCATTGACCCACTTTGTAAATGCCTTGAGCTCATCACTAATTGGATGGGACAAAACTTCAATAAAGATAAAACAGGGATTATTTGATTTTATATTCAAGAGTGCTAAAATCAAATGAACTAGCATGTAGCCTTGATGCACTAATGGACTCTGATCAAAGTTTTAGCAGTCATGTCAAAGCAGTTGCTAAATTAGCATTTTAAGACCAGATCAGAAATGTTGTGACTAAAGCAGGACCCAGAGAAACTAATCCACACCTTTATTTCTAGCAAGACTGACCACTGTAATGGTTTCTTAACTGGGCTCAATGAAAATGCAGCTGCCAGAGTCTCACTTTCTACTTTCTCAAAGCAATTTGAATGACCGCAGTGTATGAAAGGTGCTATAAAAATACACTTGCTTTACTATTAGTACTAGTAGTATTATTAGTACTAGTAGTAATAGCAGTAATAGTAATTGTAGTATTATTATGTGCATCACAATTAACGCAATAAAAATAAACCTGACCTGAACCATCTCTTTATGACTGATTGTGCCAATCGCAATAGTTCCATTTAGGCCGCTGCTGCCTCGCCCCACCTTTCAAAAATATGTTCAGTGCTCAATGTGCTTTTCTTAATAGTGGCATTATTAAATAGTCATCATGTTTAAACAGGCATATTATATGGCCAGTACACCTTTTTTATGTGCTGCTAAAAGAAAGCAGAAGCAAGCCAATGTTGAATTTTCCCATAACTGTATAAAAATACATTCCATCCAGCAGTGAACTCAGGATTCATTTGGAAAAGGACCTGCAATTTTGACTTATCACAGTTCAGTGCAGCTGAGTACTGTTGGAATGTTCACACCAGGACTGGGCGATCCAAAAATATCAAAATATTTTCTACATTACCTCTGACCTTCTTTCTTTTCTATTTTAGCGGTTTTTTTTTTCTACATTACCTGTTTTATTGATATTAAAAAACATATTAAATAATAAAGAAGTGATTTCCAAAGTCCTGTTCAAGTGCTTTACAAAAACAAGGCGTTTTCCGTCTTTACAGTGGAATTTTCATAATTGACCTGACCATCAGGACACGTAACCTAAGCACAGAAATGACTGTAAATTCTACCTAGTGAATCACACACAGCAGAGACGGCAGGGGTTTCACTCTACCGCAGTCTTTTAAAAGACCTTGTTCACACCTGTCAAAACAGACTAAAGAACTAGTGTGCTTAATCCATGTCAAAAGCACTCTTGGGCCCTGAAGAGGGAAGACTGAAGGACTGTGTTTCAAAACTAAAAAAAAAAAAAAGCTAAAAAAAAAAAAAAAAAACTTCCATTTTTATAACTCCTAAACAAAAAAAGACTCCGATAAGGTCCTGTCTGTGGAATCAACACTGGGGAAAAAGGACTAAAGAGGTCTTCATTTAGAGTTCAGCTTCTGCAACACTAGTTTTGGAGTTATCTGATACAATAACAAAGAGAGAGAACAAATTAAAGCGTCTAGTTTTTGTTCTGAAACATCACCTTATACATCCATCAAATGAGTCTCATAGACAAGTAGAGATAAGAGGTATTATCAAGAATGCATAAGTCTAAAACTCCAGAGGCCAGAGGCCCTCCAGACCAGGGCCTGTATTCTCCAGGGTATATTTTGGATTTTCCATGGCCAATCATGGAGATTTGTGGAGAAATGGGTCGACTTCCAAACTGAGTTCAGCTTCATTATAAGGGCTTAAAATGACATCACCATCTATTAGACTGGAAAGAAGAGTTACAGCCTCATACGACGCCCAGCTTCTGAATGTAGCTTATGAAATATGAAAGTTATGAAGAATATGATGAAGTGCATTTTGGAACCACTGGTGGTCCCAAGGAGCTGAAAAAGATCTAGGATATGTTATTGTCAGTAAAGTCACAGTAAATAAGAGAGGAAGCTGATCTTGGATCATTACCACTATGCTGAGAAGTTTAGTTAAAGGGCCCTTTGAGAAGCTTTAGTTAAAGAGCCCTTTGAGAAGCTTTAATTAAAGGGCCCTTTCCCTACATTTTCTTTGCATTTTATCTTTTCCCCACTTATAACGTGTTATTTTTGTGTGCCATTCATTTTTTACATGTTTTCCAACATCCCTTTGTCTCTTTGAATTTTAATCTAGAACCACTGACCAACTGTGTTTGCAAACAGAGGAATTAGACCTCCACATTAAACGCACCCGTACAGTGAAACACCCACGTTCATGAACACTAGTGAACACACACACTTAGGGGGCACTTGCTTGGAGCAGTGCGCAGCCCTATTCACAGCAGCCGAGAGGAAACTGACCACCTTCTTATTAGAAGGCTGGTTCCCACATGCTTCCAGTAACTGTTGCTTCTCTCCTTACTCTTTTCCTTAAAAAGCATCAGTTACTGGTTTCTACATCATGCACAGTTCTTTAAGAACTGACACAGAATGACTGTACGGTGTGTCAAACATCCATTTGGAATGCGACATTCTGGAAATCCCTCAGAGCGCCAGAGGGAACTCTTTTCAATAAGCTTGAGCATGGAGTTAATAAAGTAGATAAAGCTTTGCAAACAGAAGAGACGGATAAAGGAAGACTTTATGAGGCATGTCTTTGGCAACAGTCCTTTCAGGAGTTATAGCACAGCCCTGGAACTTTAACTCATGATGACTATTAGTAATACGTCCAAAAGTCTGTAGACACCAGCTCATTTAAGGCTTCATCTGAAATCAAGGGGATTAATATAGTGCCAGCGCTTGGCCACTTCCTGCTTCCCTCGTTATATCAAAAACAGGACTGCTAATCAGCAGAGGGCGCACATGAGGAAGTCTTCAATTAATGTGAGTAAATGGAGCTCAATGGCTAAAAACTACAAGTTAAAATAATTTCTACTCACTCGTCCAGAACATTTCTTTAATTCTAGAAAGTAGAAGGATGTATTTCACTAAAAAAAATAAAGAAAACAACCTATATGTTTCCTTTTTTCTACAGCCAAAGGGTTCTGGGCAGCAGAAGGTGGACATTTCTGCTAGAGCCTAATGATTGATTGGGAAACAGCGACATCTGGTGGTTAATTCAACCCGATATGTGTACTAGAAGCCCTCGGACGCCTTATGTGTTTGTTCTAATCTTTTAGTAATCACATTCATTTAAGCGTTGGCAAAGTCCATGTTGTGTATGTGTTTCTTTCTGTTTCTTTATATTTATGTCTTTAATTATGATTATTTATGTGATGGGTGTGAATGTGCTATAAAAGTGCTTCATGTGTTACAAATGCAAGATTGAGGGTTTCAAACCCTTCTCTACAGCTTGTGGGATTTAGGAATAGCCCCAAACTTTCAACAAGGTCAAATATCCGCTGATGGTTTATTGCCATTAGAGGCTTCAGTCTTCACCAGGCACACAGAATTGGTGATTTGATGCTTTGCAATAGTAAAGCGGGTTTGGGTGCTTCAGTATCCGTAACGTTCCATCACTATTAGGACATACAGTGTATGAGACAGCACTGCCAAAGGCCAGCTTCGTACAGTGGACCAGCTGCAGTCAGGGGGAGCTCTCAGAACAAGCAGCGAGGTGATCTGAAGTTCTGTTCGGCTGCGCACCCCACAACGTACAAACTCCAACCATAATCACTTTCTATCATCACTTAATTTCTCAAATTAAATTCACTCTTTTGGTCCCATTCTGTATAAAAGTATCAAAGCATTCATACAAAAGAATACAAAAGACTTTCTAACTCAAACGCCTACAGAAAAGACTTTCTAACTCAAACGCCTACAGAAAAGACTTTCTAACTCAAACGCATACAGGAAAGACTTTCTAACTCAAACGCATACAGGAAAGACCTTCTAACTCAAACGCATACAGGAAAGACCTTCTAACTCAAACGCATACAGGAAAGACTTTCTAACTCAAACGCATACAGGAAAGACTTTCTAACTCAAACGCATACAGGAAAGACTTTCTAACTCAAACGCATACAGGAAAGACTTTCTAACTCAAACGCATACAGAAAAGACTTTCTAACTCAAACGCATACAGGAAAGACTTTCTAACTCAAACGCATACAGGAAAGACTTTCTAACTCAAACGCATACAGGAAAGACTTTCTAACTCAAACGCATACAGGAAAGACTTTCTAACTCAAACGCATACAGGAAAGACTTTCTAACGCAAACGCATACAGGAAAGACTTTCTAACGCAAACGCATACAGGAAAGACTTTCTAACGCAAACGCATACAGGAAAGACTTTCTAACTCAAACGCATACAGGAAAGACTTTCTAACTCAAACGCATACAGGAAAGACTTTCTAACTCAAACGCATACAGAAAAGACTTTCTAACTCAAACGCATACAGGAAAGACTTTCTAACTCAAACGCATACAGAAAAGACTTTCTAACTCAAACGCATACAGGAAAGACCTTCTAACTCAAACGCATACAGGAAAGACTTTCTAACTCAAACGCATACAGAAAAGACTTTCTAACTCAAACGCATACAGGAAAGACTTTCTAACTCAAACGCATACAGGAAAGACTTTCTAACTCAAACGCATACAGGAAAGACTTTCTAACTCAAACGCCTACAGAAAAGACTTTCTAACTCAAACGCATACAGAAAAGACTTTCTAACTCAAACGCATACAGAAAAGACTTTCTAACTCAAACGCATACAGGAAAGACTTTCTAACTCAAACGCACACAGGAAAGACTTTCTAACTCAAACGCATACAGGAAAGACTTTCTAACTCAAACGCATACAGAAAAGACTTTCTAACTCAAACGCACACAGGAAAGACTTTCTAACTCAAACGCATACAGGAAAGACTTTCTAACTCAAACGCACACAGGAAAGACTTTCTAACTCAAACGCATACAGGAAAGACTTTCTAACTCAAACGCATACAGAAAAGACTTTCTAACTCAAACGCATACAGAAAAGACTTTCTAACTCAAACGCACACAGGAAAGACTTTCTACATGACTACACAGGAGCTTCATTTTACAAATGCACTGCAAATACAGAAAACACATGCAACTTCTTAAACACAGCAAAACCAGTCACAACACAGCTGAAGTGAGTCACAACACACTGGAAACGTTTCTGGAAGACTCAAAGGGCTCAAAGGGGCTGCAACATCTACGACGGACAATCACTGACAGAAGTAGCGAAGAGCGTGGACTCCATGTGAATGCCATTTTCAGACTCACCCTATATATACACACACACACACACACACACACACATTTATTTAGCCAGATATAGATAGATAGATATATATATATAGACACTCATCTATACCCAGCCGAGACTTCCTTATAAAATTACCTCCCTTGAATCAGGTGTGTCTCTAGTAGGATTACTCAGAGGAGACGACTCAAAGTTCAGATACATGTCCACGTGTTACAACAGCCAACAAATATATATGTATACATATTATGTATTTTGTTATTAACATGTTATTTCGTTCCTCTTACACGAAATGAGGTCCTAATGTAAGATAACTTAGTTAACTTGTTTGTTTGACACACACAGCTAACTCCAGCACCACCAAGTGAACAGTCCAGGCGAAACTGACCATAAAATGTCTCCACTTACACTCATACTTCTTGTTGATGGGTGGATATTTTGCCTTTATCGCCCTCTGAGCGTCCGTGAGGTCAAGTTCGCGATCATCCATTATCTAGAGCTAAATTTTCAGCCTCTTCTGGAATTACGAAAACATTCACTGCTGTCAAGTGAGGTGAAGTATCTGCATGGCTACCAAGCGTTTGCCTTTTTTCAAAATAAAAGTTTCTTTTACACGCGAATCGATAATTCTAAAAACATGTCGTTTTTGTTTTAAATTTTATCACCTCTTTCTGAGCTAAACCTTCATCTCTTGTTCTGACCACGCATACAGTTCATCGCTTTATGAGTTAGTTTATCTTTTTTGTGTTATAATGTGTGAGTGCATCGGAAACCGGTTACTGCAACGTGTCACCGCTAGAGGCCACTGTTTGGTAACATTAACAAGGGGTCGGTCTTCAGGTGAGCTGTCCACAAATCCTGGACAAACACTGGACATTCACTGCAAACAAAAGTTCAATGATTATATATAGAACTGTGACAACTCAAAAGACCGTCTGAATTCATGACTATTCCTTCATTATGGAGACCGCTTGTATAAAGCTTTAAAGAACTGGCGTCCTGTGCAGGGTGTATCCTGCCTTTCACCCAATGCCAGCTGGGAATAGGCTCCAGCTCCAACTTAGTAAATGTGTGTGTATGTGTGTGTGTTCTGTGTAGCATCAGGAAGGGTTCCAGTATTGTTACGTTTGCATCTTAAGGTAAGCATATCGCTGTTGTCGGAAGAAAACCCTTGTATCTCCATTTTTGTCGTTTTTCATCTTTTGACATAATTAGAAAAAAAACGCTACCCTTTGTTATCCTTTAAATTTCATGATAAATGGACCAAAAGAAACATCCCAAAATGACTTGGAAAAAAGTCTGGTTCCGTTGACTTACATTAAAAGTAACATAGGTTTTTCCTTCTCCTGTAAAGTTGTCATTCTGGAGACATGAGGTTTTCTTCTGACAACAGCGATATGTTCTAGCTGTAGTACGAAAATCGTTTTTTCCAATTTTGTAGTTCATAATGACAAAACACACAAAAAAGTGTTTTTAAATGATCATTTCATTTATTGAAGGAAAAAAAAGTTATTCACCACCAAAAAGTAATTGGCCCCTTAATCAAACAGTGATCCAAACTGAGTCGATAATTAGGATCAGTTAAACACCCAGGCTTGATTACTACCAGCCCTGTAGAAACTAAACATCATAAATCTTACCAGGAATGTGAAATAGACTAAGAACTCTTAATAAGCAGCTTGCTGTGCTGTGATCAGTAGATAAAAATGAAAGATATTGAAACATCAGTCTGGAAAGGGTTACTAAGCCATTTCTAAGGCTCTGGGAGTCCAGTGTACTAGAGTGAGAGCCATTATCCCCAAACAGAGAAAACTTGGAACGCTAGTGAATCTTCTCAGAGGTGGCTGGTCTACCAAAATTCCTCCTACCTCTTACATGGTGGTGGAAGTGTGAACACTTTGCTGCTTCAGGACCTGAGCATCATGCCATAACTGACAGAACCATGAATGCAGTTCTCTACCAGACAATCCTGAAGGTGAATGTAAAGTCACCAGTGCACGATCTGAAGCTCAAGCACAAATGAGTTCTGCAGCAAGACAATGATCTGAAAGAAGTTTGTCTTCTCTCTGCTCTTCTGGGAAGGCTTTACACTAGATGTGAGGATTCGATTGCATTCAGCCTCAAAAGCATAGTGATATTAGATGATGGGTTCTGGCTCACAAACACCACCTTGGTTCATTCCAAAGGTATTGGATGGAGCTTCCAAACTCCAGAGAACGCAGTTCCACTGCTTCACAACCCACTGCTGATACTTTGCATTGAGCATGGTGACCTTAGCTTCATGTACTGTTCTAGAGTGTCCCGTTTTTTGGCCTTTTCTTTGGAAATTACACAAGCTGAGCACAGCTGAAAACCTATGTCGAATGACTGCACCTTAAAGTCGGTAAATTCAATTAGGGGTCGAGACTTTTGAACACTGACTAACGTGGCACCATTTGTGCATTTTATCTGTCAAAATATGATACACAAATCAGGAAAATGTACAAGCATTATATTATACATCCCTTCCCCCATATAATCATATTACTGATCCCACATACCCTAGACAAAACATAGGGTCATAACAGCGATGAAAAAGAGGATGTTTATATTGTATGATACCATTTTTCCATTCAAGCTGGAGACAATCTGGTTTTTGAAGTGTACCCAATTTACATTCCAGACAAGCCGTTTTAGTGTACGTGTATGGTCTTTGTACCATGGTTCAAGCTTTTTTTCTTCTTTCATCTAATCAGTGCCACATTATCAAAAGATGACTGAAGTGTGGATTGCAGTATTATTATTTCTTTCAAGATGTTCAAAGCCCAATGGGGCAGGGACATTTGATAAATCTGGTAAGCTATTTATAAGAGCATCTATAGAGGAGGCAGTGATAGTTTGCTTAGGGTGATAGTGGAATGGTACACAAACAATCCAAAACAACTTCATGCATAATTAAGTAATGATCAGAAATGCATACATTGAGAGCCAGTTACTAAATTTTCTATCCCAATAATCATAGATGGTACTAAATCTAAGGTAGGGTTGCAGCAGGGTGTAGGCCCCCATCACATTGAGTATAGCCCATGGCATCAAAAAGCCATTTTTAAAGGGTCTGCTCAAAAGAGATGTTAATCTACTATAAGAGCCTTACCCACAGCACTGTACTTGTAAGAACCTCTGCAGACTCCAAGAAACACAGTAAAGGCCCAGGGGATGATAGATTGTAGATAGTAAACTTTTGATTTAGAGGCAAGACAGGGGCTGGCGACTCCAAAGGAGTTTGCTTCATGGCCTGTAATTTGAGTGACACCTATATTTGTATTAAAGATCGTAGCTACACCACCACCTCCAACACCGATACATGGGTTGTGATAAACTTGGCAGGGTGGATTTGTTTAGAGCTAAATATTCACACGGTTTGACCAAAGTCTCAGTGAGACAGCACATTAAGTTGGTTGTGAATTTCCATTCACAATAACTGCTTTGGATGCCAGGGATCATATCCTGAGTAGACTCAGTTTAATGCGAGAGCTGGTGGTGCTGCTACTACGAGAAGTTAATTTGACCAATAAGATTGTTAGAACTGATTTTTTCAACATTGATGTCTACAAACCTGACAGGCAACGTTATAAGACAATGATGGTAGAGACATTAGGAATGTCAACATTAACACTTGCACTATGAGCAGTAGCATTAATAAAATCATTAGCATTGGTCTTATTTGCAGTATTAGCATCAACATTTTTATATGGCTAAAAGCAGTTTGCAAAATGAAGACCATGCAAATAGTGCTTGTAGTCAATGGATGGTCCTCTCATTGCTACGTGAGAAGACTGCTGATCCAAGACTACTAGTGTGAACCCCATCCCTCTGGTAAAGCACTGGCTGCTGTCCATGTAGCCTAGGCTGTAAATTGTGCATCATCCAGGACTGCAGCGCAATAAGCCTGCTGAACTGCTCTGATCCCCTTTTGTAAATAGGAAGGGGGCTAGAGATGATCCTGGTATCGGTCACCATCCTAATGTCCAGCAGCACTCCTTCAGGACCTCACTACACCAAGCAGAGATGATGTAGGTCCTGAAATGAATGAGCAGTCTCAAAGGCGTTACATCTGTTGAGAGCCAATGGGGGCACCTGGCTACATCTAGAGCACCTGGAAAACGAGACCATGGCATTGCCATTTACACCATTTACTTTTACATGGTGGACAATAGAACTACCAATAACAAACCGAATCTCATGTAGAGGCCCAAAGGGCTGGGCTGTGTGATAAGGTCCAAGATGCAGGTGGCAAAGTGGTTGCAGAAAGTGAAAAGGCTGGGGTGGCGTTGTGGGTCTACAAGGCACTAGCATTCCCAGACTCCATGTGGGGCTGACACAAGAATGGCATCTCCCAGTGCATGTTGAGACTCTGCTGGTTGGACACTGCTCACTCTGACAATCAGCACCCTTGTGGCATCAGACCACAGGACAGGCAGTTCAACTTGGCAAACAAATCAGCCTGTATTAACAGAACTGTTACAGTATACAGAGTGAACAGAGCACAGCAGGGACACCAGCAGGTTGGGCTATTACAATATAAGAGGGAGAGCAGGAAGGTAGCACAGACATGAGGGCACCCCAAGATGTCAGCACCCCCCCTGCTCCACCATCAAACTTGAGTGAATGCATAAGAGCAGCAGGATGACCACACCAACAGTTTACCATAATACTCAGTGACCATGAACCCCCAGATCTGCAAACTCCATCCAACAAGACTAGTTACCAGAGGCTTGACAAGTAGGTTTTTAGCCTAGGATTAAAAAGGTAGCAATTGAGTCCCGGACACTGACCATGTGTCTAAGATCACAATCATACAATGATCTTAGACCCATTAGTGGACTAAATTAGAAGATGTAGACAAATTTACTCATAAGGGGTGCCTGGATATTTCTATTTTAACAAAACAAAAAAAAAAAAAAAAAACAAAAAAAAAAAAAAAAAGGGATTACTATAAACAACCCCATCTTATCTAGAGCACTGTGGGATCAGTAATATTCAGTGGCATTAAACAAGGAATGTCCAATCTTATCCACAGGAGGCCAGTGTGGCTGCAGGACTTCACTCCAACAAAGCAGGAGGTCACCGGTTAAAGGGTTTGAAGACAAAGACCAAGAAGAATGAAATGAAGTAGATCAAACAAATAGAATCAGGTGAGCTTCAGCTTGTTTGGAGTGAAAACCTGCAGCCACACCAGCCCTTTGCAGATAAGCCTGGACACCCCTACATTAAACCTTGAACTGGACAGGTAAAAAGCCTGAGGACAGCTTTTAAAGCCATTTGATTAAAAAAAAAAATCTCTAGTTATATCTAGTATCCCACTGGAAGAATGAAACTGGAGAGGATCAAAGAAAAGAACAAAAGACAAAACAGACTTGCCTACACTGAAACAAAGTACTTAGCCAACCTACAGAAGGAAACAAGAGCCAACTACACTGCACTTCCCTGGCCAATAGGCAAAAGTACATGTGGCAGTGCCCACCCTGTGGCCTACAGAACAAGATAGAGTAAAACTTATGTGGTGAGGATGCATAAGAACACCCCTCTTACCTGTTTGAATCCCCCAGGTAGTACAAATAATCAAACTCGCTCATAAAACCAAAGTACTCCCCCAACACAAAAGACAAAAACTCCTGTAAACGAGTTAAAAGGGGTTCCAGTAAAACAGCCACACACACTCCCAACACAAGATCATCACACAACACACATGTCAGGCCTTTCCCTCTTTCCAGCTGGCTTGAAGGCTTCTTTTAAGGCTTAGGCTCCTTCCCTCCAGCTACACCAGTCAGGCCTCTGTTTGGTCAGAGGTCCTCCCCACATGACTGATGGCAAAGCAGGTACACCTGTGAAGGGAGAGACCCTGAGAGAGAGACACACAAAAACCCCAAATATGTGCTAACTAGTATGCCCTTACAGAAATCGGATACATGGGCATAGAAGCAGACAAGCATAGAGTTTGAAATACATAAATGTTGTGTATTTATATGTTTGAAATATTAAACATGTATGCATAATATATGGATTGTATGTATATGTCTGATACATAGCTGAAACCATATCAGGACCGTTTTAATTGTTACTATGTTTGCTTTTCTTTTTTAAATGCATCAGTGAACAATATTTTTTATTAATTTCATGTTTTAATGCTTTTACTGCATATCTAACAATGTGCATGTTTTTATTATGCAAATTTATGTTTTGTTATGCAAAAATGTTTACTTCATTAGGAAGACCTATGTTTAAAAAACAAAGATGCATAAAATCCTTATATGCCATGTAGCTAGCATATCGCTGCGGTCAGAGCAAAACTGTCAGTTTTTCAGTTTTTGACATTTTTGAAAATGCCTGTTGGCCTTTACACTGTGTGAAACTTTCATGAAGAATAGACTAAAAGAAATGACCCAAAATTACTTGGAAAAAAGTCTGGTTCCATTGACTTACTGTACATTAACAGTAGAGTATGTTTTTTACTTCTCATGTAAAGTGACCATTTGGGAGATACGAGGTTTTCTTCCGACAACAGCCATATATGAGTAACATGTGTCTTCAATATACGATTAATGTTTTCCATCATATATCGTTAAATATGTTTCATAGATACACAAAATGGCCAAAAGTATGTGGATCTAATTACTGAGATCAGGTGTTTCAGCAATATCCATTGCTAACAGGTGTTGAGCTGATATGAGTGGATCAGACACAGCTGGATGTCCACTCACTGTCCACTCTATCAAACACTTCCGCCTTGCTGGTCCACCTTGTAGATGACGATAGCTCATCAGAGACGATAGCTCATCAGGTCACAGGACGCTGCACAGGATGTCTTTGGTTGGTGGGCTATTCTCAGTCCAGCAGTGACATGGAGGTGTTCTAAAACTCCAGCAGCACTGCTGTGTCTGATCCACTCAGACCAGCACAACACACACTAACACACCACCACCACATCAGTGTCACTGCAGCGCTGAGAATATCCACCACCCAAATAGTACCTGCTCTATGGTGGCCTTGTGGGGGTCTTGACCACTGAAGAACAGGGTAAAAGGGGGCTATTTCTCTGTTTATAAACTAAAAAAAGCCTGTTGTCAGAAATGTGTGGATGTGTCACGTTTAAAGCTCCCCTCACTCTCCGGTAGATGGCAGCATTGGATCAGCATCTACGGTTTCTAATGGAGAACCTGGAGGACTCCGCTGAGAAAGCCTGAAAGCCTTCAGGCTCGGCTTTGTCAGCTTTATGAATCCCCCCAGCACAGCGCGCTGCTGGCTGTCAGGCTGGGTCTCTCATTTAAGTAGCAAAACAGCATTCAGAGACCGAGGGTGGTGATTATAAGCGAAATGCGGTTGATTTCTAGTCGTTATCTGTGCAGTAGGTGTAAAGTAGACTAATATACATTTATGGCATTTGGCTGACGCTCTTATCCAGAGCGACTTACAATTTGATAGGTAGGTGGTGTTAGGAGTCTTGCCCAAGGACTCTTATCGGTATAGTGTAGGGTCCTTACCCAGGCAGGGGATTGAACCCCAGTCTATAGCGTAGACGGCAGAGGTGTTAACCACAACACTATCCCGGTCAATATACAGCAGCTTGTTCTGCTCTCTCGTCCTCTGAAGACTAGAAGACTAGGTTTAAGTTTGCCCCAGGCGAAGCGCCTCGGTACGAAGCAACTCAACTCCAATGAAGTCTAAAATACCACATAAGTTTAAAACATGCGAATAAGCTTATTTTACAGATGGATTTACTGTTCACTTGTTTCTAACGGCGAATATAAGCTCGAGTTTTGTGTTTTTATATTTTTACGACTTTTCTCTAATGTGTCACCTCAGTAACGGTTATCTTACCTCAGTTCGGTTAGAGCTGCTGCACGTGCGGGGTTCTTCTTCCCGCCTGTATTCCGACAAGTCCCGCCTCCTGCGTTCTGATTGGTTAACTATGTGCGGGACCCTGCGCTCTGATTGGCTAATTTAGCGGATTAACTGTGTGTGTAAACTGTTAAGCCTATCGTCCCGAGCGAGGCTGTGGCTTGTCGGAAAACGGGCGGGAAAAGCCCGCGTTGTGAGGAGGGCGGGAAAGATGCTGAGGGAGGGAGGCAGGCTGAAGCGAGCGGAGCACACCGGCAGCAGCTTCATCGCTGTAGCGAGAGCGGCGGGGAAAGTGGTCGGTTCTCCAGCCTCACCGGCTCAGGACGAGGCAGCAGGTAAGACGGGCGGAGTTGTTATCTCTCTGGGGAGGAGTTCAGCTTCCGGGCAGCGAGGCTGGGACTTCACAGCATTAATCCGAGAGACGAAGAATGTTGTTAACGTCCAGACTTGAGACTTCTGAGCTGAGTTAGTAACGTTAATGTGGACCGGAGACTCGAGTCAGGCGGAATGTAGTTAATACTGACAAAAGGAAAAAGAGAAGCCTGTAAGTTTAATGCTCGATGTTTTGCTTAGCTTTTTTTGACTGGTGGGATCTGCAGGGATGTTTTTGTTTGTTTTCCGTGAATGTGAAAAAAAAAACATATATATATATATATTTATTAAACATATATTCGTAGTTTGTTTTCCTTTGATGATTTTATGCATTTTATTTTGTTTTATTATTTTTCTTCTTTTGTATGTGTATCTGGGAGATTTTTACAGGCTCAGAGTAAAAGGAGGCTTATAGTAATTCTGATGCCTTGTTGGGAAATTATTTTTTCGATGTGTTCATGTTTTTGCTATTTTTTAATTTCCTTTGTTGGATTATTGCTGTGTTGGGCTATTGCTTTATTGGGACAGTGATACATTGGGTTATTGCTGTGTTGGTATGGTGCTGTGTTGGGATAGTGTTGTGTTGTGTTATTACTGTGTTGGGTTAGTGTTGTGTTGGGTTATGGGTTAGTGTTGTGTTGGGTTATTACTGTGTCGGGATAGTGCCACGTTGTGTTATTGCTGTGTTCGTTTAGTGTCACGTAGGGGATAGTGTTGTGTTATTGCTGTGTTGGGATAGTGTTGTGTTATTGCTGTGTTGGGATAGTGTTGTGTTGTGTTATTGCTGTGTTGAGTTAGTGTTGTGTTGTGTTATTGCTGTGTTGGGATAGTGTTGTGTTATTGCTGTGTTGAGTTAGTGTTGTGTTATTGCTGTGTTGGAATAGTGATGTGTTGTGTTATTGCTGCGTTGGGATAGTGTTGTGTTATTGCTGTGTTGGGTTAGTGTCATGTAGGGGTATTGCTGTGTTGGGATAGTGTTGTGTTGTGTTTTTGCTATGTTGGGCTAGTGATGTATTGTGCTATTGTTGTGTTGGGTTAGTGATGTATTGTGTTATTGTTGTGTTCGGTTAGTGTTGTGTTGTGTTATTGTTGTGTTGGGATTGTGTTGTGTTGTGTTATTGCTGTGTTGGGTTAGTGTTGTGTTATTGCTGTGTTGGGTTAGTGTTGTGTTGTGTTATTGCTGTGTTGGGTTAGTGTTGTGTTGTGTTATTGCTGTGTTGGGTTAGTGTTGTGTTGTGTTATTGCTGTGTTGGGATAGTGTTGTGTTATTGCTGTGTTGGGTTAGTGTTGTGTTGGGTTACTACTGTGTTGGGATAGTGTTGTGTTGTGTTATTGCTGTGTTGGGATAGTGTTGTGTTGTGTTATTGCTGTGTTGGGATAGTGTCATGTTGGGTTAGTGTCGTGTTGGGTTACTACTGTGTTGGGATAGTGTTGTGTTGTGTTATTGCTGTGTTGGGTTAGTGTCGTGTTGGGTTACTACTGTGTTGGGATAGTGTTGTGTTATTGCTGTGTTGGGTTAGTGTTGTGTTGTGTTATTGCTGTGTTGGGAAAGTTTTGTGTTATTGCTGTGTTGGGTTAGTGTTGTGTTGTGTTATTGCTGTGTTGGGATAGTGTTGTGTTGTGTTATTGCTGTGTTGGGTTAGTACTGTGTTGGGATAGTGTTGTGTTGTGTTATTGCTGTGTTGGGATAGTGTCATGTTGTGTTATTGCTGTATTGGGTTAGTGTCGTGTTGGGTTACTATTGTGTTGGGATAGTGTTGTGTTGTGTTATTGCTGTGTTGGGATAGTGTCATGTTGTGTTATTTCTGTGTTGGGTTAGTGTCATGTTGGGTTACTACTGTGTTGGGATAGTGTTGTGTTGTGTTATTGCTGTGTTGGGATAGTGTCATGTTGTGTTATTGCTGTGTTGGGTTAGTGTTGTGTTGTGTTATTGCTGTGTTGGGAAAGTTTTGTTTTATTGCTGTGTTGGGTTAGTGTTGTGTTGTGTTATTGCTGTGTTGGGATAGTGTTGTGTTGTGTTATTGCTGTGTTGGGTTAGTACTGTGTTGGGATAGTGTTGTGTTGTGTTATTGCTGTGTTGGGATAGTGTCATGTTGTGTTATTGCTGTGTTGGTTTAGTGTCGTGTTGGGTTACTATTGTGTTGGGATAGTGTTGTGTTGTGTTATTGCTGTGTTGGGATAGTGTCATGTTGTGTTATTTCTGTGTTGGGTTAGTGTCATGTTGGGTTACTACTGTGTTGGAATAGTGTTGTGTTGTGTTATTGCTGTGTTGGGATAGTGTCATGTTGTGTTATTGCTGTGTTGGGATAGTGTTGTGTTGTGTTATTGCTGTGTTGGGATAGTGTTGTGTTGTGTTATTGCTGTGTTGGGATAGTGTTGTGTTATTGCTGTGTTGGGATAGTGTCATGTTGTGTTATTGCTGTGTTGGGATAGTGTTGTGTTGTGTTATTGCTGTGTTGGGATAGTGTTGTGTTGTGTTATTGCTGTGTTGGGATAGTGTTGTGTTGTGTTATTGCTGTGTTGGGATAGTGTTGTGTTATTGCTGTGTTGGGATAGTGTTGTGTTGTGTTATTACTGTGTTGGGATAGTGTTGTTTTATTGCTGTGTTGGGATAGTGTTATGTTGTGTTATTGCTGTGTTGGGATAGTGTTGTGTTATTGCTGTGTTGGGTTAGTGTCATGTTGGGTTACTACTGTGTTGGGATAGTGTTGTGTTATTGCTGTGTTGGGTTAGTGTTGTGTTATTGCTGTGTTGGGATAGTGTTGTGTTGTGTTATTGATGTGTTGTGTTAGTGTCATGTTGGGTTACTACTGTGTTGGGATAGTGTTGTGTTATTGCTGTGTTGGGTTAGTGTTGTGTTATTGCTGTGTTGGGATAGTGTTGTGTTGTGTTATTGCTGTGTTGGGTTAGTGTCATGTTGGGTTACTACTGTGTTGGGATAGTGTTGTGTTATTGCTGTGTTGGGATAGTGTCATGTTGTGTTATTTCTGTGTTGGGTTAGTGTCATGTTGGGTTACTACTGTGTTGGGATAGTACTGTTAGGTTGGCTGTGCGGTGCTGATGCTTTGTTGGGTGTCGGGTGTAGCTCTGCATCTCGTGTAACGGGCGCCCTTTATTTATTCACGTGTCACCTGAACCAGCTGAGCGTGAACCCTCATCATCTACAGGCACCATGTGTCAGGAGAGAGAGCCTCACAGAGTTCAACCCGAACTTCCCTAATGCTTGTTTAGGTATTAGGGCAGTTTTCATTAATCCGAAAATACCCAATTAAATAGCAAATCTAGTGCTGAGGCAACACCTGTTGAATATATTCTTCAATATTTATTTTATACTTAGGGCATTACATTAAATCTCACATGTTTAAATGAACACATAGGGCACTGAATAAAAAAGGCATAGTTGAATTTGCTAACTCTATAGAAAGTTGACTTAATGCTACAGCATTGAATTAGCTCTGATAGTGTTAATACCTTGTGAATTAATACCTACAGTATTGACTGAATGAACTCCTGCACTGTTGAATTATAACACATTTACAGTTCAGGTGGCCTTTTTAAACTCTGTAGGCATTCGTTCAGCATCAAGGTTGTTGCTGGACAGTGTACCTTGTAATGATGAGTGAACAGAAGTTAGTATAATAGTATATATTAGAAAAGTTAAAGAATAAATTTAGTCTGAGAATAATCAATAATATTTAACTAGATACACCCTGTGCCAGATGAGCTGGCCACAGAAAATTCTACCAAAGTGCCCAAATCTCCTGCCAGGCACAGACTAGTCTAATATTTTTGTCTAATTTGTTTAATCAGGTTCTCCTTATCTACTCTAAGGACTGAAGTTTTAGCTCAAACCTATGCAGAAATATATACAAAATGAAAGGGTTCACAAACTTGCAAGCACCACTGTATAATAGTGAAAGAGTAAAAATGGTAAAAATTTTTATGTCCAAAACTGAGAGGGTGGGACTGTCTTGTTAGGCGGTGATGCCCCTTTTGCTCCGTAGCTTCAGGCATGCTGCAAGCGCGAGGGGTATCTTTCAAAAAATGGTCTTCCAGAAGGATGCGTTTAGTCTTATTAAAGTGTTCATGTAGAGGATACCTGACACGTTTGGGATGTGTTCAGCCATTCTGTGTTTTCTATGACATTGTAATGTTCTTCCAAAACTATGAGTGGAACTCAGAAGTACCACCTTGGGGGCACAAGCTCGCGCTCCCGTCCAGCAGCCGCTTGTGATACTGAATCAATGCTCAATACACAGTAAGCAATTACCAACACTGAAGAAAAAGCGGAATGCGAAATGAGCAGTTCTTTCAATGACCTGCTGGACACTTTCTTGACCTACTTGATTTTTGACCTACATTTATGGAAAAGAGTCCATGCCAGTTATTTTGTTTTGATGTGCTTTTTCTGTCAAGGCACTTGAGTCAATTTTTTTTCCCAGCTATGCGCTTACTCACTCAGAGGCAGAGCCCGGCTGAGCGTGCTGGCCCAGGGGTAAAACACAGCACAGAGTCAGTGTGTCAGAAACAGTTCTTGTTCTTCAACTCAGATCTTTTCACAGATACTAGAATTGCTACACTTGAAACGGTGCAATGAATTTACCTGATTCAATTGGTTATACTGCACACTGTAGGTTGCTTTTTTGCTCTCATCTACTAGTAGGTAAAAACTGCTAGACACAGCCAGTGGTGGCCCTTAAAGGTGTGGTAATCCAAGGCAATGGATTCCATTATTTATGTAGTTCTACTTTGATATTTTGCTGTCATTTGTGATTTTTTTTGTTTCATTTTCAGAAGTTGAGGCTACAGATGCTACTGGTGTGCTTGTGTATATTTTCCTTTCTGCTTTTGTTTTGTTGTATATTGAATTTGTTGTCCTTAGTATTAGACCTGTATTAGAGAAGACCTTGGACATGATGCCCACTCTTAACCTTGGCATGAACAGTGATCACAAACTGCTCGTCTAATATCCCTCATAGAAACCATGAAATAGTTCCCTTTTGAATCAGATCCTTCTGTCTGCCCTGACCAGCACAGGGGCATAAAGATGGTAAACACTATTTCTCATTTTAATTCACATTATTTGTAAAGTGTTAGATTTTGATGCCTCATTGTGAACCTGTGCGATCTTTAGAATTTTTTTCTGCCTATTTTCTCTTTTGGCTAAAAAAATTAAAGTGAAACTTTTAACAAAAGAAATTCCAGAAATGTTGCTGTATCCTTATAAATCGCCTTTGCTTCCACAGTTGCTCCCTTTCATGCATAAAGACTAGTAATGTGTGTTCTGATTATGACATACGTATTTATTAATGAATATCAAGTTATTAAGAGAACCTTATTAGTCCCACAACAGGGAAATTTCACCTCCACATTTAACCCATCCGTGAAGTGAAACACCACATACACACTAGTGAGCGCACACACACACTAGGGGGCAGTGAGCACACTTGCCCGGAGCGGTGGGCAGCCCAATCCGCAGCGCCCGGGAAGCAGCTGGGGGTTAGGTGTCTCGCTCGACACCTCAGTCATGTGCTGTCGGCTCTGGGGATTGAACCGGCGACCTTCCGGTCACGAGGCTGGATCCCTAACCTCCAGCCCATGACTGCCCCTACTGCCCCTTATCCACAAACAATGAGCAAAAACAATGCCAAAAAAAAGGCAAACACTGAATAAACGCAGATCTGTGGTTTACCGTTTTAGGTGACAGCACTGGTGTTGCACAAAAATGTAGCATCACACAAAGGAATACATTTTAAATGCATGCTTGATGATTCAGGAATAGCTGAGGCAAATCATGAGGTCTTCTTGTTGGAAAAGTAACAGAGTCTGCCTCAGATGAGCTAATGAGGTAAAACATCAGCTAACCGGTAACACTGGATGCTGATGGGGAAGCGTCATGTTGTACTCTCTTCTGTGGACGAGGTGCCAGCATGTTACTTTGTCAGAGAAATATATTTCAGTTGTTTCTGCAAATAACATGAGCCTATTTAGCAATAAAAGCCGTGCTGTCTCGGTTTTCACGTCCTTAACAACAGTGTTGGCAACGCTCTCACACTCAACACTCACATTTTGGAGCACTTACTCGTTCATGTTTTACAGTCCTATCTAAACAGTAAATTAGCATTTCACTAAATTGTTTGTTTGTATGTTTGCTTACTCACCGCGATGAAACACAGTAAATACCTAAATAATGATTTCAGTGTTGGAATAAAGGCGCCTTCAGTGGGTAACCGAGTCTTTGAATACCTGAGTACATCTTTACTACAGACAATAGAAAGTTGCACATCACAGATTCTCTTGTAGGATGTTCTTTAAATGGGCCTACAACAACATTAAGCCACTAATAATTGTTAATTACCCCTCAGCATTTTCTTTGGCGTGAGTTCATTTGGAGGGACTGCTACTTGGTGTTATAGTAGAGCTATTCATTGGTTGGTTGGTCTAAGATCAGCATTCATTGTTCAAAGCATATGAAATCTTGATAACTGCAAAAACCGAACCTTTAAAACTTAAACTTTAAAGCTGCTACACCATTCTGTGTAATAATGTCATGATATCCATACATATTCATAATTTGAAAGGTTATAATTAACCAATAACATTGTGTGTGTGTGTGTGTGTGTGTGTGTGTGTCTGTCTGTGATGTTGAAACTGGAGCCTGCTCTGCCTCAGTATCTCACTCTCTCCAAATCCACTCTGAAAACGAGTATGTGAATCGAGAGAGTGAGAGAGAGGGCGAGAGAGAGAGGGAAGGAGAAAAAGGAGCGATCATTTGAAATGAAGGTTGGATATCTGGCAGGTACTTTGAGTGGCAGGCACAAATGAAACGCTATATCGGGGGAAAGCGGTCTGAATTGCAGATACAGTGGCACTATCCAAAAAATGCAATCCTTAAAGAACAACAGAGAGAGGAGGAGAGGGGGTAGAAAAACAGATCAGAATGGGTTGGGAGATAAGACAATATGATATCAGTATCACAGTAAATTAGACTAGGCATTTCTGAGCTTGTTGTGGATCTCATCAGTACTTAAAGATTGGTAGTGCTTCACAATAAAAGACTGGATTTAAAAGCTTTGTATGTGTGGTTTTGATAATTGAAATGTGGGGCATGTGGTGCTTCTTCATCTGTTCAACCTGTCAAACTAATCAACTTATCAAGACATAGTATGGTGACAATACAGTAGTTACATAATCCCCTGATTTCAATTATGCCAGCTGACTGTGAGTATTCAAGTGGATCGTAATTGTTTACCACAGATGTTATTTTTTTTTCAATCATTTTACGCTGCAATAAGCAGAGTGTGAATTGGGTGTGTTGGCCTCAGTTGGGTTTGGGCAATGCATGTAAATAAGATAACCGATCTGAAGAGAATGAGTCTTGAGAATACAAGGAGAGTCCTCTGACTTGTGCTATAACACCTTTAGAGGGCAGTGGTGAGTAATGTTTGTTTATTTGACATCAAGCTGGGTTTGGCTTCAGCTGGGAGTTAAGAAAACTGAGAAGCAGGATAGCCAATCTGTCAATTGTCCACTTAAGGCTTGTACTAGTTGAATATAATGAACTTCCATGGTTGTGACAGGCCTAAATTCAGTAAACTTAATTAATACAGACTTTTATTTTGCTTTTTTAGTCAAAGTATAGTTGCCAAAGTAGCAACAAATGGTACATAATTAAAACATACAAGTCATTTTCGTGCAAGACTTAATATATAAGGAATAAATTTAAATACACAAATAGCTATTCTTTTAGGAATGTGATGGAGGATTTTTTAGGCAGAACAGTGGAAGTCAATTTATGTTAGTTCGTCTGATATCACAGATTTTTAGCATAAAATCTGACTGTGTTACTCATTGTCTCTCAAGTTATATCCTGAAAAAAGAAATATTATAATATGCATATTGTAAGTAGAACTGGATAATGAATTTTCTGTACAGATACCAGCCACACTTTTTTTTCATAGTCCTCTGTAGATTATCTGCTGATGCTTTGGTTGGAAACACCTCAGTTGGTTGATTATGAGAAGTTTTAGATGTTTAGGTTTAGATTTTGGGTTGAAGTTAAGGCTAGGGGTATGTTTAGGGTTGTTTTAGTAGAATCTGTTTCATCCAACATAACATTCATTTCATAAATATGTGGCTGAATGTCAGTTAAAGACAAGATGAGCATCTACAGGCCATCTACAGTAGACTGTCAACACACTGTTACCTCGGCTTTGGTGCTAATTCATAATTTTTTAATGCCTTCTTTTCAGTTATACATTGAAAGCGATTGTGACTTAAACTAGAGAAGAGAGTGAGGTTCTGGACGTGGGTGTGTTAATAATTTAATAGCAATAATCGATTTGTAGCTGCATTGCGATTCTCTAAAGATTTTGAATCAGTTCACAAAATAATCGTTTTTATACAAGCTCTGTTTTCTCTCACTGTAAAATAGACTCTTTCTCACCCAATGACAATATAAAGTAGTATATCTTGACAGAGCGTGGCTTAATGAAAGACAAAATGCAGGCTAGTTTGCAGTCACAAAATGGTGTGAAAATCATTTGAAACAAAGGACTCGAAAGCATAATTAACATTACTTGTTGGTGACAGAGGGAAAAATTTCAATAGTTTAGGCCAGAGGTCAGCAACATGTGGCTCTAGAGCCGCATGCAGCTCTTTTACTGCCCTGTTGTGGCTCCACAGCAGATGCAGATTTTAGGTAAAAATAAAATAATCCCCTTTTGCAGTAAAACAAAGCTCTGCTGGTCATTCTAACATGGTTTTAACAATAAATGCTCTTAAATGCTGGAGTTAATGTATAACTGCTCATTCACCCTTTAACCATAAAGACTGCCGTGCAGACTACTTGTCACCTTGCCTAGGTAGTAACTAACAAAAAGGCAAAGAGAAACATTTAAGAAAAGCATCAATAATTTGGAGATGAATGGATGAATTTGTATTAATAATCACTCCAGTTGGTTTCCTGATGTGTTTAATCTGCAACGAGAAACTGACGGACACTAAAAAAAGTAACCTTGTTATTCACAAGCTTGTCATTTGAATTTTCCAGTTCCACCTTAAATGGTGCAGCAGTTACATTCTGCTGTGTCAGGTGCCATTTAAGGTGGAACATGAAAATTCAAACAAGAAGCTGGTCGAATGACAAACTGACTTAAGCCTCACAAAAAGTCAAACTTTGAGAGACATTTTACAAGAAACTGTTCTACTTCTGTGGAAAAGTTTCCTGCTGGAGATGCGAGAAAAGCTGCTATAGCTGAGCTAAAGCTTAAAGCAGAACAAAGTAAGTCTTCTTATCATTTGGGTTCGCCAGCCCCTGGTTTAGGCTATAGAAACCCCTAAAATTTACTGACCACAATGGATTATAGGCTTATCAAGAAGTGACGATGTTAATGACATGTATTAGGAATGTAATTTAGACGGCCAGTCACCAGCCTAGGTTTTAAACAAGCATGATTATTGGCTCACTGATGCTGACGAAACCGACTAGGTATTACAATGTGGAGTTTTTCAATGCTAAGTTAAAAAAGTGTCAAATTTCAATACCAAGTCCTGATTTTAACACCCCTAATTTTGACATATCGTATGACGGATCGTTAAATTGTCTTCAAACGCTGGGACGTTTCTGAGATACAACCCACCCCTCGGATGAAACGATCAAAGTGGTAGGTGAGAAGGTGACAAGAGAGATAAAGAGGTTAGGGGATCAGTTCATGATCATATACAATAATGGTTCTTGCTGGAGAACCCTGTACCTGACACTTCACTCTTGTTTGGTTAATTCATCTCTTTCATCCCCTTCTCTCTAGATCATTCCATCCCTCCATCGCTGTGGCACGTCTGTGTGAGGTCATTAAATCAGTGGGCTCACTCAGGCAGAACAGAGGGAATGAGAGGACAGAGAGTGCTGTGTGAGTGAGTGTGTGCGCGAGGTTTTAGAGATGGCCCTTTTGGCCGGCCCAGTGCATTAAGGCTGGTCCTTCTGTCCCTGCAAACCATCACAGGAGGCAACCCACGTCAGAGAACAATAGATCACAATACATCACAATGTCAACGGGGTTTTGCACATATTTGACCTTACAGGAGTCCCAGAACACGTCCCAGAAGCTCTATAGTCACTTCATTATGTGTGATTGGGCTCCTAATTGGGCACAGCTGTGAAATGGACGTCACATTCAGCTCATCAGGCCGGGCGTCCGTTGAGAAACGACAGGCGATTATTGTAAAGCATTGTAGGAGCTAGTTTGTATACAGTGCTTTTTTTATGGGTGACATTGGGGCAGTATAGGAGCTTTACAACAGTATAGAAGCATCACGGAAAGCTAATTTGAAGAAATGTTATGAGTGACATTGTGAGGCAGACCCTTATTACTGCGGTGTTTTGGCTACTGTTGATCTAGTACATATTAAACCTTTCCTGCTGTTCCATGAACATTTTAGATCGATAACAATCTTATTATATCATAATTATTCATTATGCCTCAACATTTAAAGAGCCTGGATTATTTGTCGTTATTTATCCTGGTCAGTCAGTTTACAGATGCAGCGACCACACGATTAAAAGGAAATGAAACTTTCTTGATGTCTGATGGGTCGTCATAGTTTGAAACAGTTTATTCGGCTCGTTTTAAAGTCTTAAGAGTGACTTTCTTTGGTATTTTGATGTCAAAACTGACAAATAATGGACGCTAAAACAGCCGAGTAAATGAAAAGAGAGAAACATAATAGGCTGTTAGTTTCAATGATATTTTCATGATGTCAGAAAGAATAAAAAATAAATGTAACAATATTGTTCCCCCATTGTTGACACCCATGGAAAAATGAGGGCTCCACCTGTACGCAATTTAAGTATATTCACTGTGTATACAGCTAAACTCATATCACTCATATCACGAAGTATATTTACTTTAGCGTTTTAAATGTAAGAAAGCAGCCTATAATATTTTGCCTAGAGTAGATCGGTATCAGATTCTGTATCAGCTCAATATACAGGGGGGTCAAGGGGTGTTTTAGTAGATTTTGACTGTGTCTTTGAAAACAGTGAGGGTGGACCCAGCAAACAGAATTTTTCATGGGCCCAGCCATGACTTGGTGCAGGTCTGTGGTCTTCTTATCTTCAATAAGAAGATATTTATTGTTGTTGTTAGTGATGCGCAATGATATTGGAATCATATCGCTGTATTAACAGATAACTGCAGTCTCTGAGGTTTAGATTTGGTTGATATTTCAGATTAATTCAGCATTTATTGTAATCTGGAAGAGCAGAACGTGTAAATGGCCTGGGTCATTCCTGAGATTGTTGCCAGTGTGTGTGTCAGTGTACTGTTTGTATTTATCTTAGTCACATAATACAGTCTTGAATTTAATAGTTGTGTTTTGTGTTTCGCCTCCTCACTCACATCACCGCATCTCACTCTATTCATATTGTTACGGCCTGACCTCGACCGGGTCATAACAGTATTGACAGACATGTACATTGAAAAACATTGCATATCAGCATAGACCCACAGTTCCCAATAAAAATCATTGTGCTACCTTCTTGATAGTATTTCTTCTTGATAGATATAATTTGATTTTGTGTTAATGCTGTACTGGTTCTTGTTTGTTCCAATTTATCAAATATCAGAAAAATGAAATATCATATTATGTATATTGTGTATCATGGAAATGCTTATATATATATATATTTTTTTTATAATTTATTACTTATATATATTTAGTTTTTTGTGTTGTTATTAAAATAGTACTCATTTAATAAGTGGCTGTTACTAAACAGCATTTGCAGCATACTTAATCTCACATCTGTAACACAATTGATTGCCAGGGACAATAATCCCTTCAAATCACACTTGGAAGCCAAAGGGAAGGTACTGCAGTATTTTTTTGGCTTCGGCCAATCTATATATCTAGTATAAGTGTGTTTAAAGGGCTCATATCCTACATTTTTCTTGTATTTTACTTTTTCCCCTCTGAGGTCAATATACAACGGTAATGTGGTTTTATGTACCAAAACCAATCCATTCATTTTTACTCTTTTTATTCCTTACAATTAAACAGGCTGTTTTGTTTCTGTGCCTATAAGGCTGATATACGTAGGTGAGGAAGGAAAATTCAGTTTTATCAAGATATGGGTCCTTTAAGTGAATGGACTTTTATGTTTTGGTTGTATGTACAGGGAAACACCATTTCACTGTGATTGACAATGTCTGTGACAGAACATATTCTACCGATGGGGCAGTTTAAGATAATGCCTAGAAATGCTGGTGTATTTCTTTAAGCGTTTTACTCTAAAGCCAGAGGCTGTTAAACATCACATGAATTGTTTATTACAGTACTGTGTGTCTTGCAACATTCTTGTAAATCATTTAGGCTTCTGGTCATTTGAGTGATGTTTTGAGTTTTGTAGGGGGGTGAAAGAGGGAGAGAGAATGACAAAGGAAGTTGTGTGCGAAAGGTACTTTGTGAACACCCTCTCCTGTTCAGAATATAACTCAAAGCTGAAGGATTTACTGCGTTCAATTACAGCCCAGCTCATAAATAATCACAGAGAGGGTGACCATAATACCCAATCACTGTTAGCTTTACAGCATGACAAATCCTTGTTGTTGGTATTTATGTACGGGACGCAGCCCTGGGGAGCTGACTGTGTGTGTTTGTGTCTGCATGTGTGTGTGTGTGTGGGTGTGTGTGTGTGTGTGTGTGTGTGTGAGAGAGAGAGACAGATTTCCATTTGTTCCTTTTTGAGCAGCTTTTAATAATTAGAAATGCTCTCCTTTTTAATTACTAATGCTAGGCATCTGTACACTTTTAAAAAACGTGATTTTTCAAGTGTCCTTTAGTAAAGAAAACGGTTCTATAAAGAATCATGAACACTCAGAGAACCCTTTGCATAATTAAAGGGTTCTTTGCATCATGAAAGAGTTCTTTAGAATGTGCTGTAGATGGTACAATATAGAACCTTTTCGAAAAGGAGTCTATATGGGACCCAAAAGGGTTCTTCTATTGTTACATTGTCAAGCTTGTTATAATAGTGGAACCCTTTGGTGTGCCATATAGAATGCTTTTCACAAAGGTTCTATAGAGAACCATCAGCAGCTCATTCTCTTAAGAGCCCTTTCATGATGCACAGAACTTTTTTTTGCAAATCTCATAGACCCATATTTTATTCACTGTTTTTTTATAATCCTGCCACCCCCCCCCCCACCCCCCCTTTGGAGGACAATTTTTTCTTTATTACTGGTATAGCAAATTTCTTTTAGTATATGCTGCCATCGTGTAGAGGGAGGACAACAAATTGCAAACATACAAACAAACTAAAATTACAAGGGGGAATAAAGGAGGGGAAAAAATGGGAGAAATTGGCAGAACCCCCCCCCTCCCAAAAAAAAAAAAATTAATCATAATTAATAAAAGAAACATACAAAACATGTAAAACAACAACAACAAAAAAATAGAGAACATTTTTTAATTATATTTGTACCCTCAGAGAATGAATTGAGCTTTTTAGCTATTTGTTATACCTGCCATATAAATTTAGTTGTGTGTGTGTGTGTGTGTGTGTGTGTGTGTGTGTGTGTGTGTGTGTGTGTGTGTGCGCGCATGTGTGAGACCTGGAACATTCGGGTAGAGGCACCATAGGTAGGTCTAAAAGCCGTTGGAAGTTGAGGTGGTTGTTGAATGTTGTTTAGTGTGGACCATGTTTTTCCGTATTCGTGAGATTTTATTTTTGAGAGATGCTGAGATTTTTTCCATCGCTATGTGTTTTATTAGAAGGTTTTTCCATTGTTTGATGGTGATGTTTTTTCTTGTTTCCCAGTTTATGATGCACAGAACTCTTTAATCATGCAAAGCGAGCTCTGAGCGTTCTCTTGAAAAAGCATCTTCTTCAGTGAAATTGGTGTCACGCAACAAAAATTTATTTTGAGTTAAAGCGGTTTTGACATAATGAAAATGTGGTTAGCTGCAATGCTAACATTTGCTGGGTGCTTCAGTTTTATTTGAAACATGTTCAAAATACATAAAACTAAATGAAATGTTTAATAAACAAACGCTATAAGGTTCCCTGTGTAACTGCAAAGTTTATACAATAGTTTTGAGAACTCTTGGGTCTAAAATGTATTTTTCAATTCCGTTTATGGTACATTAAGGTCATTGTCAGACAAAATAGTCCCCAGACAAAACTTTTTTTTTGAGGTTCATCATTATCATTATTACATATAAAAGCTCAAAGCTCATCTACAGTGAACCATTTTACATCAAACTATTCTGAATGACACTCAGTTCATTTAAATGCACTTAATAATCTGATCACTGCATAAAATCAGATTTTGTCAATAATCCGATCAACGTGTTTACATGCACTTGAGTAATCTGATCTCTTGGTCTACGTGAGTCAGGCAATAATCAGATTTCTGCTTTGCAACCAGCCAAAAAACTCACAGAAGAAAATGTGATGGAAACGTAATGTAAAACTCAAACGTCATGCTATGGCTTTTTTTAATCGTCCCGCTACTTTACCTGAAAATATTAACATACATCATCCAGAAGATGAAGAATATTTAAATTCTTAATGTTGTCAGTCATGTAGTTTTCCACACATGCGCAGGCTGAGAAATCTGAAAGAAATCAGAGTAAGTTTACATGCACTGAGAAATCTGATTACTGAGTTCAAATCCAGCCGTTTATCAGATTTCTTAATTAGTGTGCTGTTTACATGATCATTTGAATAATCAGATGACTGTAGAAATAATGATCAGATTATTAAGTGCATGTAAACACACTCACTGTTGACATCTAAACCACTGAAATTGTGCAGAAACTTTAGTTGTTTAATCCAAACAAGCTGTGTCAGGACTGAAAGATATTGTAGTAGGACTTAGAAGTTCATTAACATTGAATTCCATGATAATTGGAAACTATTGTGATATATTGAATTTTATCTCCCAGCAATACTAATGGCTGAAGCTGTCATATTGCTAAAAAATGACCGCCATTCATTTTTTGTACACCTTTCTTTGGACTCTTCTGGGAGTGAAATGCCTTCAGCCAGGGCTGTGCAATTAGAAAAGCTTTGTTTTACCAGAGAAAATGCACTGAGAACATATTCTCATTTACAGACATGCCCTGGGAAAATGAAGCAGTGGCAGGGGTCACACCTCCAGAGCAGCGCTGGAATAAGTGCCTTTCTCTCAGGCACAGTAGTGGTGCTCTGTGGGCACAACCCTTTTTAATCTGCAGCCCTCTGTTACAAGGTCTGCTTTATGATTTTTAATTCCTGTTTCAGTTAATAACGATAAAATAGTTTTTTTTTTCACCTCAGAGGAAAAGTATTAAAAAAATAACAATCTTTTACACTTTTTATTATTAGTGTTTTGTCAGTCAGGCAGTAATTCTAAGTCATGTTTTCCAACATATGTTCTTTGGAGTGATGCCTTAGAACAGGTGTGTCAAACTCAACCATAATAATTTTATATATATATATATATATATATATATATATATATATATATATATATATATAAAACCACACATTTTCCCCAATTTATTTTGGTCTATTTCTTTTGGTCCGTTCATCATGAAATTTACACACAATGTAAAGGGCACCAGGCATCAAATAATGACAAAAACTGAAAAAGATTACATTAGATACAGGTAACTGTTAAGTCTCTTTAAATGTCCTTTTAGGTCTTTTAAACCTACCTGTGTGCTTGATCTGGACACCTGACATCTTACCTGCTGCAGGCTCACTAATTCCTAGGACCAGTTTCTGAGCTGCTGAGTGTTTATAGTGTTCATGTGGGTTAAACTGAAGCTGAAGTGTAGCTATTCTGTTTGGTGATATAATGTGTGGAATTGGGTAGAAAACTGAGCCTCAAAGATTGTTGCTGTGGGGAGGGGTGTCAGCACAAATTACACTGCTGTGCATGCTGGGGATTGTAGTGCAGCTCATTGTGAAATTGGCTAATATTAATAGAAAATCTAAACAATTTTGAGGGCCGAAGAGGATTGTGCCACACATGGGCCTTAGAAGAACAACTTTTGCTTTCCTAAAGAATCTTACATTATGTGAAGTTTCAGTGTTTATGAACAACTGCACATTAGGGATTCTTCTCGACCATACCAGGGCACAGTGGGACTTAATCTAAAAGTGATGAAAATGTGCTGCGGTTGGGGTTGTAAATAAAATTCTACAAAAAGAAACATTTTCATTTGGAAAATTGTGATAAAAAGCCCAGATTACAATCAAACAGAAGAGGCACTTCAGCCTTTTTCTTTACCTTGGGGTTGATTAATGGTGAAAGAAGGAAGGACTAAGCTAAAAGACGCATGTCTGTGTTATTTTTATCATATTGATGTCTGTTCACTGCATCATGAAAAGAGAAACAGACATCGTTATGGAGAGAAAGAGAGGGCACAACTCACAATCTTTTGCCTCTTGTCATATCTAATACACTATATTTCCAAAAGTATTCGGTTGTCTGCCTTCACACACATATGAACTTGAGTGACATCCCATTCTTAATCCATAGACTTTAATATGATGTCGGCCCACCCTTTGTTGCTTGCTATAACAGCTTCAACTCATCTGAGAAGGCTTTCCACAAGGTTTAGGAGTGTGTTTATGGGAATTTTTGACCTATGACCATGCAGAAGCGCATTTGTGAGGTCAGACCTTGATGTTGGACGAGAAGGCCTGGTTCACAGTCTCCACTCTTAATTCATCCCAAAGGTATTCTATCAGGTTGAGGTCAGGACTCTGTGCAGGCCAGTCAAGTTCTTTTACTCGCTTTAAACTCATCTTTATGGACCTTGCTTTGTGCACTGGTGCGCAGTCATGTTGGAACAGGAAGGGGCCATTCCCAAACTGTTCCCACAAAGTTGGGAACATGAAATTGTCCAAAATCTCTTTGTCTGCTGAGGCATTAAGAGTTCCTTTTACTGGAACCTGGCGGCCGTGCCCAACTCCTGAAAAACAACCCCACACCATAATTCCACCTCCACCAAACTTTACACATGGCACAAGGCAGTCAGACAAGAACTGTCTCCTGTCAACTGCCAAACCCAGACTCGTCCATCGGATTGCCAGATGGAGAAGTGTGATTCGTCACTCCAGAGAACACGTCTCCACTGTTCTAGAGACCAGTGGCGGCGCTTTACACCACTGCATTCGACGCTTTGCATTGCGCTTGGTGATGCAAGGCGTGGATGCAGCTGCTCGGCCTCTCTACGCTGTTCTTGAGCTCAGCTGAAGGCCACATGAAGTTTGGAGGTGTGTAGCGATTGACTCTGCAGGAAGTTGGCGATCTCTGTGCACTATGCCCCTCAGCATCCACTCTGTCATTTTACGTGGCCGCACACTTCGTGGCTGAGTTGCTGTTGTTCCCAATCACTTCCACTTTGTTATAATACCACTGATAGCTGACTGTGGAATATTTAGTAGTGAGGAATTTTCACGACTGGACTTGTTGCACAGGTGTCATCTGATCACGGTACCACGCTGGAATTCACTGAGCTCCTGAGAGCAACCCATTCTTTCACTAATGTCTGCAGAAGCAGTCTGCAGGCCTAGGTGCTTAGTTTTATACACCTGTGGAAGTGATGCCTGAATTCAGTGATTTGGATTATTTATTCAGTGATGTAATTATTTAAAAGCTGTTAGAGATTCTGAATCAAATCTTTCCTATTTTATTTTGTTCTCTTTTTCTTTCCTTGAGTAAATGTCAGAAAACTTAATAGAATAATCTGGAAGAAGAACCTGAACGTTTAGCAGGTATTGCAATGTCTTTAAGGTTTACCTTGTGGAGTAGGGTTGCTGGGTGTTTTTGCTCAATTACTTGAAGAGTAAAGGGCTTTGCACAACACTCATGCCCCTCCATATTCATTGAGAGAGAGGTGGACAGGCAGTGATGAGGGTGGGGCAGTACATCGTTAGAAATAAAGGTTCTGTGCAGGCACATTTTTCAGTTATCAAGGTACAAACAACGTAAATGTTCTCCTAAAGGTACAACAGTGGTTTGAAGGCACAATTGTGCACCTTAAATAAGTTTTTCCAGGTGAAAAGTATGTATTTGGACCTTTTTGTGACCTAACGTCAATGAAATAAAAAGCCTGGAGATGAGACAGGGTGTGTGGAGTCAATACAACTTAAATAATATAATTTCAATGGATTATGGTACAATTATGTTCCCTAAATAAAGGTTCTCACCATTTTCAGTACCTCTAGTCAGGGAATATAATTGGACCATACTCCTTTGCAGTTGCGTTTTTGCATTGATGTAGTGAGAGAAAGATATGAAGTCTAGTAAAAAAGGAATTTTTAAAATTCCATTGAGTGAAGTACACAAAGCCAGACAGCAAGCATTTCAGCTTCTTGCAGTAATCAGTGCTCATGAAGTGTCTCTGTGAACCTACTCAAGGAAATTGCCCTCACCTGTGTAGATTCGGCCAGAGACTTCTTAAAGTGACAGTACAACAAATAGAGGACACAGATAATATGTCAAGTAAATTTCAGTGGCGCCCTGTTTATAAAAAGCAGTTAAGATTCTCATTCATACCATTAGGAGACAAAGAAAGTTCCCAGATCCACAAGGCCTCCCTCTGTAATACTTTTTTCTCCCCTCTTCTTTGCAATAAACCCCCTCAAAGCCCATCTGAACGAGAAAGTTTAGCTGATTCAAAATGATGGAGAAACCAGAAATGCATCATCCTACCTGTGGATAGCACTCCTGTGTTCAACCAGTCTGGTCTGCAGAGCATCTAGTGTGGCCAGTGTTCAATAAAAGGCAGATGATTATATAAATAACATATCACTGTTGTCGGAGCAAAACCTTGTAAGTCCAAAATGGTAACTTTACAGGAGAAGGAAAAAACTAATTTTACTTTTAATGTAAGTCAATGGAACCAGACATCTTTCCAAGCCATTTTAGGCTGTTTCTTTTGGCCAATTCATCATGAAATATACACATAAGATAAAGGGCAACAGACATTTTCCAATAATGATAAAAACTGAAAAATGGCAAAAATGGAGATACAAGGTTTTGTTCTGACAGAAGTGATACGTGGCTTTGCAAGTAAAACAAACTGTCTAATCTTATATCATTTCAGAATATGAGGGTCTGTAAAACATTTACATTTCACAAACTGAGTTGTATTGATTCCATACTCCTTCCGCTTGTTTCATTTTTAGTTTTAGCAAGGTCTTGGCATCTTCATTTCCCCTTGGAGGAATCCCAGCACCATCCAACGGCCAGTCCGTTACTTTAACTCAAGTGAAGGGTGTTAGGTGCACCATTGAAGAAGCAAAATCGGGTGAACACGTGTCGACATCAGCAGAACGTGTCCAGATATCATTACGATCTGATAAATTTCCATTATCAAACCTGAGAATAATGGCAAACCAAGCTGTTTATAAGCTACAGCAGTAAAATGCTTCAAACTGCTTAACATTTCAAAACCATAAGATTTGATTTGCTCAACTGTTGGTTGCTAACTGCTCCATCTGTTATGCGTCTCTGCCGATACAACTTACATACTACCTAGCTGGCTAGTTAGCATGATAAATGCTACCCAACTGAAACAAAACCAAAAACAAAGACACTACACCACTGTTCTAAATCAAGTTTATAGCCAGACAAATTTTGAAAGAAGTTAAGATGGCCTCTACATTTTGATAAGATTTTTATTGTCTTTAAAGAAACAATGACTGTGTTTACATGTACTTAACAGTCCGATCATAATCGGCTTTCTGCAGTTATCTGATTATTCAAAACGGCACACTCCGATTTCAGAGCTTGGAGTAAGGTCTAGAAATCTGATTGAGAAATCCATAAAGAGAGCTGTCACATCTTCTTCTGTGAGTTTATTGGCCGGTTGCAAAGCAGAAATCTGATTACTGTCTGACTCATGTAGAACCAGAGTTTTCCCATTATCTCAAGTGCATGTAAACGTATTGATTGGATTACTCACAAAATCAGATTTTCTGCAGTGATGGGATTATTAAGTGCATGTAAACACACTCAGTGTTATATCCTGCAACAGTACAACTAAAAAGTTGCTTATGATTAGTTTAAACTGTGCAGTATCATCATGCTTACGCTTTGACCTTGTGCCTCTCAAATTAAAAGATCACTAAACTTGCCTAAAAAATGGACGAATGTGAACAGTAAAAGGGTTGCGGGTTGTCCAAGGGTTATTTCAGCTAACGACCTGGATTGTAGGTGTTGTTGTTTGTGAATGTACGAGAAGCTTGTAGAAAGTGTTGTTCAGCAATGGGACGTCTAGCTAAAGATTAACAATGCCGCTTGTCAACGGCTCCATCCTGTGATGGTGTTGCTACATGGACCTCACCAAAAATGCAGAAGCTTTATGTCAAACTCCCTGGAATTGATGGTTTTATTGCATCCATGGAGCTTTTCCACATGACAAAGAAGTGCACTCCTCCTTTCTTTCTCTTTTCTCTCTCTTCTCAGCATTCTGACAGTTTGTTTTGCAGAGAAATGATAGAGCAAACACAGAAGCCTAGCCTCTACGGGGTGAGGGATGAGAGAGAGAATACTCTTTTCCAACTCTCTTCTCATCTGACAGCTTTATTGATCCATGCCTTTTAGTCAACACCGTCTGAATCGCCCGTCCACCCCTAAATTGTGTTTCTCCCAAAGCCGAAAAACAACAGAAGAGCAAAGATTGAGCAAGCAAGACTATTAGCTTTTGTAAATATGTAAATATAATGTAGTGCGGTGTACTTTTCTCCAAATGAAGGTTCCTAAATGGTTCTTAAAGTGCTAGGAGTACTATTTTACCTATACATTATGTGGAGGTTCTTTAAATGGTAAAAATGTTTCAGTATTTTTAAAGAAGCTTCTATTGAAAGGTTCTTTAGGGAAGCAGAAGTGGTTCTTCTAAGGCTTTGGTCCAATAAACCCTTTTGGCACCTTTGTTTTTAAGACTTTAGCACTCTTTGGTGCTCTTTCTCTCTCTTTCTCTCTCTGTCTCCCTCTAACTCCCTCTCTTTTACTCTCTCTCTCTGTGAGATCTATACAGTTGTTTGATCTGGCTTGTGCTTTTCAGAAGGTAGCCCAACACTCATGCACCCAGTAGAATGACCACAGAATCTTATGGCTTTACTGTTTAAATTGAAATGCCTGAGCAAATAAAGTTCCTTCCGTCCCAGTGGTCCCAGTCAGGATGCTCCTAGTTGTGTTCTTCATCGCCCCTGTATACACTCCAACAGGAATTTGTATATAAATCTATGCAGAGTTTACCTCTGCATTTGCCAAGTGAATATTTGACATTCATGAGTCTTCGTGAGTGAGGATACTAAGGATTTCCTAGACTGATCCAGCTTTATCACCCAGGCCTAGTGAAGCTTTTGCAAAGCAGTGTCTGCAGTGTAGAACTATTTAAACTGGAAAATTAGAACTTCATATCCACAATATTAGCTCTATCCAGTATTTCAGCTGTGTTTGAGTGAGCAGCCTTTAATGTAGACATAGGCCGTAAAATGTGAGTGCTTGGTTGTTATACTTTAGGTATATTTTATGCATTTAAGTGCAAGTGAAACTGCACCAAAACATGCAGAATATATACACTAGTGCCATGTTCTTCACTCACGAGTGATTAAACATGAAAGTGTCATGGAAAAGTTCAGCTTTACTAGCCACAGTGCTGCACCGCTTCTGGGTTAAAACTAGTGATTAACAGCTCTTTTAAATCTGAGACATGAACTACTCATAGCATATTCACAACATTATTAAAGGTTTTATTCACATAAGTAATGCAATAGAAAATGTACTGCAATAGTAAACATACTGGTAGCCAAATCTGTACAATATGTACATAAAATGCACTGGATGAGATGCAAGTATGTGTGGATAGATAGGAACAAGATTTGGATGTGTAAATAGAAATCTAACCAAGCCAATAGCAAAAGACAAAATTAAAAAAGCATTACTGTGCTGTAACTACTACTCACTAATGTGCAAATTAAATTAAAAAAAATAAATACTAACAGCTCCTTATATCAGAACTGCAAGCACATTTTTGGACACTGTAAGGCTGAACTTTTTACAGTTTTTTCTATAAAAGCTATATATATATAAATATATATATATAATATGTATATATTTATATATATATATATATATATATATATATATATATATATATATATATATATATATATAAAATATGTATGAAATGATATGAAATTAGGCTTTGCTTATAAAGGGTTTGGTAAACAGGTGTAGGTCAAAAACCAAAAAATACAAACATGGAGCTCAACGGCTAAAAATGAAAAGTTAAAACAGTTTCTAGTCCCTTGCCCAGAACATTTCTTTCATTTTACAAAGTTTACTTTGCTGGTTTATTTAATTAAAACCTGTATGATTCCTTTTTTTTTCTGCAAAGGGTTTTGGGCAGCAGGACGCTAGCATTACTGGTACTGAGTGCTGACTGGTTGGTGAGCAGAGCACATTGGCTCAAAGATGACATGGAAGTACATGAGGCAGTGTTTTACACTCCTATGACTCGAGTTTAAAAGCTCTTTAAAAATACAACAGCAGTGATAAAATGGTTTATGCTGCTCTGTTTTCTGGAAAATGAAGGTATCCTTTTACATTAAAAATGTTTAAGAATTTATACACTTGTAAACTTTGCTCAAATGCTCCATCTTAACCCATTCATTTCAGCATTGCTCGGGAGCGCCCTCTAGCGCTTGAGAAAGACATTGCAGAGTGGTAATTCTCCTTTCTACAAGTTCTCTGGCTCTACTATAAGAAGCAATACCTTGCAAAGTATCTAGTCTAAAGCTTGTGCTTATAGACTAAACTAAGACTAGTCAGATGACAAACAGAGCATGGTGAAACAGATCAGTATTCAGGTGATCAAGGATGGTGACTGGTGGATTGTGGAGGTTCTACAATCATGTGATCTCCCAGGGTGTTCTGGGAAATGGAGTCCTTGGGTGAGTCGGAGCCAGAGGGAAGGGTGACAAATCCCAGTGTTTGATGTGTGTTTACAGGCTTGTCCTACTGGATGGAGAAGGTTTTTTTGCTGTGCACGTGTGAATTTTGTCCTTGGCCATTTAGCTGAATGTTTAAATTACTCGTCCTCTTTGTCGGAGAGCAAGTTTGAAGAAAAAACACACATTAGGATTCTAACATTTTGAGCTGGAAGGGACATGATGCCTTTCTGGTGCTGTGTGTGCAAAGTAATTTGATCTGTTGTGTCTTCATAGCTGGCAATGATGAGTTTATCGTAGGAACACATCACGAATATGATAAAAATACAATTTATCATACTGTCAGTATTGGCTTATACTCATTGTACACATTAAGGTACTCAGATCAGATCAGAGGGCAAAAAATCTGGACTTCCCTAGAGCATCCCCACCAACAGGATACAGTGCTTTTTTATTAAAACTTTTTTTTTCCAAACATAAAATTACTTCTGTAGAAGAGATGACAGTCCCATTTGAGGTAGACTCAGTCATGACTGATTTCTTCTAAAACACCTCCCTGCCAGCATTGCATAACTTTTCATTCATTAATTGATTTTCTCCAGCTGTTCCTTTGCCTCTGTCATTGTGACGCCTTAAGCTGATTAGTTAATTTATTCTATAAAACTCTTAAGTAGAAGAATCCCAGCAGGTGTGCTTTGGCTTTACGCATAACAGTATCTGTGTGAAGTAATTAGTCAATCATAATTCCATTTGGCATGTCCTCCCAGGTCTGATACGTGGCTCAGCGTATTGCCCTGAAGTTTGCCGTTTTTTTAAATACTGCAGAGAGCGACGATCATAATGAGCCTGCCAGCAGCAGCTTTCAGTTCCAATTCATATCCACACTTCTGTTTAGCCTCACACAGGCACACAAACTCTTCAAAATAAAGGCTCCTAAACGGTTCTTGGCTTGTACAGTTCTAAGAAATACTGATTGGTATAAAATAAATAAATACATACATGTTTTGTGGACGTTTTTCCAGAAGGTTCCTCAGACTCACATACCTCTCATACATTCTTTCATGAACCCTTCATTGAAAGGTTTTTTGGGAACCAAAAGTGGTTCTTCCATGGTATGTCTCCAAAGAACCTTTTTTGGCACTTTTATTCGTAAGAAAGTTGATTCTAGTCCAGAACCTTTAGATTATGTAGAAGTTCTTTCAGAGGGCAGATATGTAGATCATCGGCCAATAAATCCCATATCGATGCATTCCTAATTTTTTCCAATGGGTCCACTTATGATGTTTTATTTAAATTAGTTGTGTTGTGCTGTCAGCAAATGGACAAGCACTCTTGTGGACCTTTTATGTTGATCTTTGGGTTTGTTTCATTTGTCCTCAAAGCTAAATTTCATAGGTTAATTTGGAGTGCTTTGTTTTGCAGTGGCGCAGTGGTACTGGCTTTATATGTCCACCCTGAACAAATGAGATACACTGGTTTTGAACCTAAAATGGGGAGAAGAACACATCTTTCTGGTTCTTAAATGTGCTTTTTCTTTATCGACTTTACTTTTTTAACAAGCCATGTTGTCACTTCACTACTCAGTAGACCTGGGCGATATCTAAAAATAATTAGATATTAGAAAATACCTTTATATTAATCTTAAAAACATGCAGTTTGCAGCAGCTTTGGCCTACTTTCTATTTTAGTCTATGTGCTTTCTTTCATATTAACTGTTTTACTGAGCATCTTTAACAAAACTCATATTAAATGATATGACATGAGTAACACAAGATCCTTTGAGAACGACTCTGTTATTACAAAAAACTTTACTGCAAACTGTTACTGTTCATGAGCTTCTTCTGCTGCAGATTCATGGTGACTTGTGTGCCTAATAGCACTCCTTGCTTGAGGAACTTCAGACTACCAGTGATTACCAAAGCCACATCCGCTGGCTTTCCACATTAAAAACAAGGCATTTTTTGTCATTATAGCCACATTTTCATAATACAGCAAACCACCGGGACACTTAATCTATACAGAAAATACAGCAATTCCACCATAGATGAGGATCAGAGGAACTTTCTCTTCAGGTTAGAGTTAACTCAGCTGCTCTACACAAATTCTCAGTCATTTTAGTTAGTTTTTTTTACTGCAGCGAGTCACTTTAAACTGAACTGAAGTTCCAAAACATGTCGACATTTTTTGATTTCATTAAAATAAAGTAATTTAAAAGGAATACATGCCGCAAAGCTAGCATTAGAATGAAATAACGAGAGAAATGACATAGGCTGTTGCTTAACCAACTCAAACCCGCACACTTCTCAAATGTGAACCCCAGTTTTCCAAAGTATTTTTGGTTGAAAGGTAAATTAGTCCTGTCTTAATCTCTCTCAGTTTTTGTTTTTTTTAACCAAAAACAATGATTATCACTCTTTGCGCATTGCCAACAGTTTACTTGTCCATCATCGACCATATCCAATTACATCGCCCTATCACACAGGCCTACTACTCAGATTTGAAGTAGTAAATAAACAAAAAAGCTAAGAAAATATGTGAAATTACTGACTCTCTGACCTGATATCTAGACCTGTTGTTTTCATTCAGATGAGCTGCCTTCAGCTAAGTTGTTTACATAAATGCATGTGATTGGATAAACTGTGACACAGGACTGCTACAGGAGACACGCTGGTTCATGCCCGTGTATGTTGCCTAAATACAGCCTTTTTTACATACATTAATTGGCTTTGCAACAGACTTTTTTCAAGTGCTCGGTTTGTTCTGCTGAAACACTTTGCTGGGTCTGTCAGTTGACGCTGCGTGCTCTACGGCATCTCTCCAAAAATCCCCTTTTTGGCACCTTTATTTTTTAGAATGCATCCTTCTATCCTGCACAGCCCCACTCCTCTCACTCTCTCTCTCTTTCTCTCTCTCTCTCTCTCTCTCTCTCTCTCTGTCTCTGTGGGAGATGCACTGGAATTCATTCATTCCTGCAGTTTGTGTTGAGAGGATGAGGGGAAGAAGAAGGAAATGGAGAGAGACAAAGAGCGTGCCAGCTCCTACGGAGATAGCTGGGGCTTGAGCGATGGTGACAGGGCAAATGGCAGAGTGACGCCTCGCTGAGACTCCATCCTGTCCCGATAATTGCCATCACCGCAGGTTTTCAAAACACTCGCGTGCGCACACACAAACAAACACCCTTCAAGCACGCACACACATACTAAACGCAGGCGCCGAACCACAAACGCAGCTAATTTTCACACGTGCACATATAAAAACACAAGCACATGCAATCACACACGCTCAAGCTGTCATTGCTCTCAGTGTTGATTCACAGGGAGCCACTGTGGTGTGTTTGTGTTGGATTTTCTTCTAGGCTGTGGTAACTAAGTCTCAAAGTCTGCAATTCTGCCAATAAGCATTCAGTGAGAAAAACACAAATTTCAATTATAGCAAAGAGACGAGAATATTCTTCCTTTCTGGTACATAATGCTGATTTTGACTCAAAACCTGAAGAGGTAGATGCGTATAAAATTTGCACTTGCCACTTGGGACACCAAGCCAATGGCCAGTCTTGTGACCAAAATAGAAGTACTGTGGTCAGAACAATAAAACAATAAAACACGTTAATAAGAACTTTGCTGTTGTGGCGGCTTTGGTGGTCCCCCCGCTCCAATCTGGTCCAACCTAACGTCATCCATATCATCATTACATACTGTTTAGATACTGCAGGGACAGCTTTTTGGTGTAAGGCCACCTTTATACAGCTTTGTTTAATAGGATTTATTTTAGCGATTTATTTATTTGCGATCGATAGCTAACAGAACAGCATCTACGACGCAAAGTAGATCAGCTCAGTCGGGGACCACAGTCACCCCACCATCACATTAGCTATCACTTTTGTTACAGTTAATTCAAATTCAAATATATCTGTTTGATATAATAGGTCTGTTTAAAGAAAGAAGAAATTGCTTAAAACTTTCCCAAAGCAAGCGTCCACTGATGCTTCAGGCATTGCATTCTTAGTGGCTACAATGTAAAATGTCGAGGGGCACCAGACAATCGGCAGCGTCTACCCTTGTGTCCAGCATAAATGCAGTATATGGAGGCTGCCTTTGTAAAATGTCAAGTTGCCAAATTAATTACATCACACTGATACAGGCCTGTCACTATCAACTATATAGTAATTCAGTGATCTATGTATTACTATGACAGTTAACTGTATCAGATCAAACGTGCTGCCACCTGGGGAGCCCCTTTAACTCATTTTGACCTGTCAAGAGGGGAGTTAAGGGATGTGCATGTGTACTTTAGCCATAGTAAAATGGATTGGCATGCGGAATTGGAGCTTTGTGTGAGCTACCCCAGCTGTTTTCTATGACTGTGAAAAAAAGCGCTGTGGCGCCTTTATTATTGGATGCATGTCCAGATCGTATCGGGATGTACTTTGAACATATTCCGTTTGCTCTTTTTGCTGAAATGTGGCTCAATTGTGAACAGATAACATCTGATTTCTGCGTAATAAGCACATACATCATACATACACTCCTGTTTTTTTGTTTTAAATGTTTTCCCTGTTACAGTACGAATCTACAAGCCTGGCTCGGGTGCTTTCTTCAGCCCGGAGTGCAAGAAAGCACATGGTTTCGGAATAAATCCAACCTTATGTATCCTCCAGCTTGAATTCCTTTGCTCATTCATCACTCGCTAATCAGTGCTCAGCAGATTCATTCCCACTTACATAATTGTGTGTTGAAGATGCATTCCAATTATACTTGTGTTGGATGTGGTCAAGATTCGTCTCTGATAACCTCCAAATTTAGTTTAAGAGCTTTGATTGTAATCCGATCACGATTTTCATGTGGTCAAGTGGAACCCACAAGGTTTAAAGAACCTCTGCGATTTATTTCCAAGTCAGAGCCCAGTTCGAATTGCTAAGCGCTTATTATTGAGTGTGTTTTTATATGCACTCAATAGTCTGATCATTATTGGATTTGTGCAGTTGTCTGATTATTCAAATGGTCATGTAAACAGCGTACTTCAATTTCTAGAGGTCTAGAAAACCAATTAAGAAATCTGATAAAGATTCTGGATTTCAGCTCTGTAATCAGATTTCTCAGGGCATGTAAACTCTTACTCTGATTTCTTTCTTTCTTTCAATTTCTCGGTCTGCACATGTATGAAAACAAACCGCGGTACCAGAAAGAATCAAGCAGCGATGATGTGAGAAGGCAGCAAAACACTTTTGGGTTTTAAAAACACTACAGGATTTAAATATTCTTTATTTTCTGGATTATATATGCTCATATCTTCAGGTAGAGTGGCGTGATAAAAAAAATAATAAAATAAAAAAATTACAATACATTTACGTCACATGTTCTCTGAGTTTATAGGCTGATTGCAAAGCAGAAATCTGATTACTGTCTGACTCATGTAGACCTAGAGTTTTCCCATTATCTGATTGCTCAAGTGCATGTAAACGCGTTGATTGAATTACAGTAATCGGCATTATTAAGCACATGTAAATGCACTCATTGATTTGTTTAAGCAGGGTAATAATAAAACACGACTCAAGCCAAATACAAATAATGTTGAGAATACAGCAGAAATAGCAACATATTGCATCTGCCTTAATCACTAAATCAATATTCTGAGTTGGTCTTAACTGAACAATAAAACACCATGCAGATACTGTATTATAAAACCTTTAAATATTTCATTTGAAGTGAGAACTTCAACAGCAAAAAAGCTTGTAAATGACTGTGTGTGTGTCTGTCATGCTTTTTACTGTAAGTTAGAGCAGCAGGAAGACTTATATATATAGCCTATATATTATGGTCATGCAAACTGCCAAATATTCAGGGACAAGTGTTTGAGAAGAAATGTTAGTGATGATTTTTTAAAATCGCATAAATGAGTTTAATTGGGCGAACATGACAGCGCTACACTGACATTAGATGACCATAAAGAGTGCAGTCTTGATGGAGAACAGACAACAGAAATAAAATGAGAGGGCACTCAGAGCACATCAGTCATCTACCTGTCATCATTCCTCTTTCACCCTCACCTCATTCTGAGAAAAGCATCGCCTCTCGTTTGTGATCAGGGTTAATAAGTGATTGATCTTTCATTGGAGTCTGTGGCTGTATAAACCTCTCATTGATTCCACTGAAAGTGGGAGGATCTTTCAGGAGGGTATCTGTTTGAGACGAGCTCTCCGAGGTTAAATCCCATCGAAGACAATCCCACCGCAATCGATAATATCAAGCGGGAGTTTTTAGGGGGGGGTTCCACTTCAGGAGAGAGAGAGAGAAAGATTACATTTCATTTCATCCAAAGCGTACCTTATTCTGCCCCAGTAAGCACAGAGAGGTGGCCGAAAAGTGCTCGAAACTTTTTTGTTTAGACCCGTAAGCCATATTTATCACCTGATGATAGCGTTTATGGAATTAATTGATTGAGTGCTAACATCACCACAACCAGATGGCTTTGAGAGGATATTAAGCTTTTATGGTACTTTAAATTGAAAATTATTACATTTTTAGCTATGGTGATAGGCTGAATAAAGTTGATATGAAAAGTTCAACAGCCCGTGTAAAGGATTACTGATGATGTTGTCTTGTTTTCTAATGGCTAAATGGAAGGGAATGCACTGTTTGAGGTCAGTGTTGTTTTGCGGTCAGCCACTGTAAAAATTAGGGAAAGTAAAAGTTTGGACAGAGCTTTGTTTGGCTTTGACCAGGACAACAACCTCATATTAATTAACATTTTAAAGTCCTTCTTTTGCTTGCTTTTAGGCCTCATATTAAGTTTTTTCTTTCGAGGCATTCTCCATTTGGAGGGGAAATCATGACCCAAAGCCTGCAGGGCTTAAAAAGATGCTTAAAATATTAGGTACAGCTCTAAAGGTCAGTATTTTCATTTACACAGTTGAGATACTAATACTAATAATACTTTTCCTTCATGATTTATCAGATTTTTCTTTTTGTCGTGTTTCATAGTTGCTCTGAATATGCAAACAGGTTGTCTCCAAAAACAATTTTCAACATTCAAGAAACCATTTTTAATATAAAAGAATATTTTAAGAGGTTCAATTTTGGAATCTTTATAGAACAGATTCATGTTTACTTCTTATATCATTAACGTTATACTACATTTAAAAAAATATGTAATTCATTTTAAAAATTCATTGTGGTCACTGGTGTTATCAGGGCACTTATGTTAAATTTTAACATAGCATTTTAAGCTCTATTAAACTGCTTTTTTGGGTCGAGGCTCATCAGAGAGGAAGCATTTCAAGGCATGAGAAGGCATGTCCACATTTGCTCACGAAATTTATTTAATAATATTTTTGTTTATCAGGCAGCTCATAACTTCTATGTGCCACCAGTGTTATGTGGTTTAATGTCTGGGTCATTCAAATTTTGTCAAAATAATGTCAAATATCATTTTTATTACTGATTTTAAATATTTGCACAAGGTCACCTGACCAACAATGAGTCAGGCAATTAACATCATTTCTCAGTTTTAACCCGAATGTCACTGGAGTCACCGTCACTGGTGTTGCACCATATTCATACAGCACCAGTGACTGTTAAATATTTTTGGAATTAAGTTCTCCTTTTTGCATATGTGATAATAGGAGATTTTAATTGACTATTATTATTATTTCTTTTTGGGATGAAATAAATAAAAAAAATGTATCCACCTGAATTCCCACTCCAAATGGAGAATGACCCATTCAGGAAAAACTCTACTGCTTCAGGATCCCGTCTTACAGAGCAGGAGAAACTGCCTAGCCAGTTAACGTTAAACGTGATGTAACCTTGGATTTGTAACCCTGGTTTGATATAAGTCTGGATTTGCTGCTTCATGTCAGATAAGTTTTTATCAGATCACATTACCATGGCAACTTACACTGCCTATCGTTTTCTGAGACGAGGATCCTTCCTCCACCCAAAATAAAAAATCTAATCAAAGCTACATCTGCTGTAAACATGCCTACTTGCATCCTACAGCGATGCCACAGTAGAATCTACAGTACACTAAAGTGGCTCTTGTTGGGTTCTTTAGGAAACGGAATAACTTATTTAGAGCCATCAGTTCCATATAGAGCCATTTCATGATAGAATGGTGAAATGGTTCTTCAGATTGACAGAGAATGGGTTGTAGATGGTTCTGTATAGAACCTTTTTGAAAATGGTTCTCTGTAGCAGCTGAAAGAGTTCTTTTATTGCGATGATGTCAGTCATCATATCTGTTGTTGGAAGAAAACATTGCATCTCCAAAATGGTAACTTTACAGGAGAAGGATAAAACTTTACTTTTAATGTAAGTCAATGGAACCAGATATTTTTCCAAGTAAATTCTGGGCCGTTTCTGTTGGTCTATTCATCACGAAATTTACACACAGTGTAAAGGACACCATGTACTTTCAAATTATGTCAAAAACTCCCAAACGGCAAAAATGGAGATACAAGGTTTTGCTCCAACAACAGCGATATCTACCTTTTTGGCTTGAGGCTTGAACAGTGAACATAGTGTGCCAGACTGACAGGTAGTTGTGGTTATGTTGTACACAGACAGTGTGTGGTTGCTTGTAATTGGTTGAACTCAGGCAGTTTACCAGCTCTCTGTTATTAGGTGAAATTCCCCATTTAAAACCTGTTTACTTGCTCTTGTGATTGGAAGATTGCACTTTTTCAAATTGTGATTTCTATACACAATGATTCATCTTTAAGCCCTACTCTAGAGTGAGGTTTTCAAGGAAAATCCATTTCTAATGATGTATCTTGAAGGTGTGAAATACTTTTTATAAAAACTGCTTTTGGGTGGATTTTTTAGGTGGTCAGGCTAAGATGTTTTTTCATGTGTGTAATACATGCTGGACTAGTGAGAGAGCAGGTGTATAAAGCAGACATTATCAAGTAGGGGTGCGGGAAAAAAATCAATTCTTAGATGCATCGCGATGCGGACGTGAAGGAGTCTGAATCGCTTCACCAACGCCAAAAAAATATTTTCTAAATATTTAATTTATAACAATGTTGATGGAATGCAAAAGGCTGACCTTGGAAGTGTGGTAGTGCAGCGCCTGGACACTCTGTCAGGTGCACGTAACAAAAACACTACTGAAGTAGTGAAAAATCTGATGGGCTCCTTCTGCAGTAAAAGCCAGGTTAGATCAAGAGTCACGACCCAAATGTTAAGAAGAGCCATTTTGTCCTTTTAACAAAAATCAGATTACCTTGGCAACCACATCATTTATGTCCAGTATGTCTCAATATGTGTATGTCCTAGTATAGTAAAATATAAACGAAACCGCAGACTTACTTTGCTCTGCTTTAAGCTTTATCTATAGCCACTTTCTTCCATCTCCGCCAGAAAGCTTTTCCTCTAAAGTAGAGTTCCTCTAACGGTATCGCTGCTACATGACCTGCAGTCTGAGTCTCAGTCATTGCAAAACAGGACTTCCACGCTATGTTGCACACGTCTCATTTCGAAGATATTTTAGTGACACATTGATCCCCCACTCTCTACAACGAGACCAAAACCTCAGTTATAAAATCACTTCCATTCTGTACTTATTAATGGCAAAAATCAGCACTGTTGACAGTGTGACAGCACGGACTGTCGCTTTTGTTTAGTTTAATTTCTCTTTGCTCCACTGAAAAGTAAACCAATCAACTCCTCTCCATATGATTTGCTGTAAAAAAGAGTTTGGGTTGTTTGAGATTTTTAGATGTCTCTTACATTTAGTAAAGATTTCAGGATGAAATCTGTTTACGTTGACTTGCATTAAAAGTGAAGAATGTTTTTGGCCTCTCTTGAAAAGTTATCATTTTGGAGATACTTGTTCTTCTTGGGAAGTGACAATATTGTGGCTAGAGGATCTAAACCTGGGTTAACAGAGAAAAATGTAAACCACTGTCATAAAACACCTTACCTGCAGTTGCATTTGTTAAGGTTCATGAAACTGAAAGTCAAGAAGCATCTCTGACTTGAACATGCTTTGTCAGGCAAACCACAGATCTGGTCAGCAGGAAGTGTCTTTGTGGTTAACTGATGTCTACTGAAGCTTTGATTCTCGGCCTGCGCTTCATCTCGGCTGTCACTGCTGCTCACAGAGAGTGAGAATGTACTTCGAGAAGGAAGGAAGAAGACCAGGAACAGACAGGGCTGATGAACAGCCGAGGAAGAGTGGCATGGATGGAGGCGGGAGAGTGAAAGTACTGGACAGGAGATAGAGAGAGGAGACAAAGGGGAACAATGATGATCTGATGAATAGTGGCTTTGACAGAGAGAGGGAGCGAGGGAGGGAGGTGGAGAGAGAAAGAGACTGTGACAGTATGGGAGAGGGGCACATGTGCCTGAGGGCAAAGGAAAGAGTTAGAGGTGCTACTGTTCTCTTGGGTTTCAGTCTATAATTGCTTCAGGCTTAACTGGCTACTTAAAGAACCCATATCTTGGAAAACTGAATAATCTTCCCTTTTTTTAAATGAATTTTTTCGATGTATTATGTATGCATCACTATTTCCAGTCCATGTGCTCCATATATGGAAATTAAGCTGCAACAAAATCAATCAATAAATTAATAAATTGTTTTTGTGATGTGATTGTGTTGGTTGGTATTACATATGTGCACCTACAGCCATTTGACCCCACCCATTCATATTGAAGGTAGAAGGAGTGTTTGAGCCTGGATAGCTTTTTGAGTAATATATGCCATCCAATCAGAACAGGACTAGTTTACATAGATCAGTCACACACAAAAACAAACAAACAAACAAAAAAAAACTGCCTATTTTAAAATAAGAGATGAAGACAGGCAGGTTATGTAAAAGGGAATTATGGCTGTTTGTGTTACATAAACCCACACAAATCCTGTATGTGGATTTAAATATAAGACGACTGTAAACCGTGGACTCCTTAAAGAATGTTTTCTCTGTGTGCATAGCAGATTGCATGTTAGGTGTAAAATTATAATTCATCACACATTCACTCACTCAGAATATAGAATACAACGCAGATCCGTCACAACATCAACAATTAGCAATTAAAATCAGATTAGTGCTCAGCTGAACGAGATGCAAATCAAAATAAAGCACTGCCAAGTTTGGAACGAATGTAGTAATTATCATTGTTGATGTCTTAATAAGAGTGAGAGAGCACAGAAGCATAGAAGCTGGGCTAGACTCCCTCCAACACATTTACTACCTCAGTGATCCAAATTACACTGTTTCTGGCTCTCACACAAAATGCAATAATCATGATAAAAAATTGTTGGATGTGTGAAAGCACAGCAGATGAAATGACCAAGAAAGAGGTGTCCCCTTAATTTTCAGGTGTCAGGTGGCCAGTGTTATGAAGCTCAGATGCTTCCATTTGAGTTTTGGGTCTCAAAATAGGCAAAACTGTTTTGTTTTTATTTCTGTATAATGATATGATTGAGAAATTGTAGAGAAGTAAAATCTTTCATTACAGAGGAACTTATTGACTCAGGTTTCTTTACAGTGGTTTTGATGGAACCCTCGGGTTGGAACGTCTATATATAAGTGGTGAACCCACACATGTTGTCTGAGTTTTTATATGTAACGTTGGTAAAGATAAATAAGTAAATCTGAAAAAAAAATCTCTGCCATGAATGGTTTTGAAAAAAACACGTTTTAGGCTGACATATTCTCAACACTCAACACTATCGAGAAACAATGTCTCGGACATCAGGCAGCGCATCTCTGACCATTTCAGGTAATAGTTTCCTGTGAGGGAACTGTCAGAGGCATTAGACGTCTGGTTCCTATCTTCACTGCTGTGAACAATTCCAGATGGTTTCTGTAGAATGAAGCATTTGGCATCAAACCACTCTGAATCACTGATTTTGTATCGTAACCATTCAATTACATAGACATTTAGGCCCAATCCCATTTCTTATTTTTACCCCTACCCCTTGTTTCTGACTGTCATCTTTACAAGGGATCGTGGTTGAAATCTTCCCCTACTACCCTCAAATAAAGAAGAGCATTACTTCATTAACAGACTACATAGGCTGTGTAGGCCACCCTGCCAGTCTACACGGATAGCAGAGGAGGGTAAAGTTCAGCAACCTCACGGCTTTAGTTACATTTAGGGCATCATATGCTTCAAATCGTACACTACACACCTTTCACATATTGCTGTTGCCAGAGGAAAATCTTGTATCTCTAAATTGGTAACTTTACAGGAAAAGTAAGTCAGTGGAACTTGATCATTTTGTGCTGTTCATTCTTCATGAAATGTACACACAATATAAAGGACAACAGGCATTTTCAAATGATATCAAAAACTAAAAAATGACAAAAATGGGACTACAATGTTTTCTTATGACAGCAGTGATATGGACTTTCATGCAGGAATTTATTGTTAATTTAACACGAAGGGGTTAAGTGTTATACACCTGGTCATTTCATGTGACTAGTATCTGAGTAGTATCCTGATATGATTTTAGCCACATGCATTTACACTTGGTAGTCAAATGTATCTCCAATTAGTCGCACTGCAGACCAGTTGCTATGTGAAATGGAATATGCAAATCTCCTCATTACACCGTAACCAATTCCCAATTTGTCCATTCAGCCTCTTTATCTGCAGCTTGGGTCGCACAGTAGTGTTTGTCCATATTGCTATTAAGCATTCTGTTTCATCTGACCCCCAACTATGTGTGTACTCCGTGATTATTTTGCTCACAGACACAATCACATGTCCATTAATGCACTGCACAGGGAGGAGTTTTGGTTGTACTGGGAGGGGTTTTGGTTGTTGAATGTGTCTTGATGAGACGGGTATGTTTGCTTTAACATGTACCTTAAAAGTGTGTCAGACCACCTCCTGAAGTGCTTTGACCAATCGGATTTGTATCTGTTTTGAATACCTCGTGTGTGTTTATACTTTCTTATGTGGATTGGCCTCATCCAGATATAATCCTCACTCGGACTGACCAGGTGTAAACGGCATTCTAGGAATTTCCCAATTTCTGGGAAATTACCGGAAAGGCTTAAGAGTGAACATTAGGCGATATGTTACTGAAAAAGACAGTATCATCTTATTTACATCATGAGAAAATATGTTTTGTAATTGGTTTTAGTGCCATGCTGCCTGAGAGAAGCAGTAGAAATCCGCCCCTCATGCATACATTCCTGCAGCTGTGCAAAAATGATGCAACTTGGAACAAAGCAGAATGTTTCTGTGATACTTCTAGCTGTTTGCCTTTTATACTGAGGCCTTTACATCCAGTTTAAAGTGACTTGAACAGCAAGTGTGAATGCATGCAAAATACTGTTTAAGGCCTGCAAGTTTGAATAATGCAAAGCTCGAACGTCACCAGTGAAGGTACAGCATATAAAAGATATTGAGTGTGAAAAGTTAATTGTGCCTTTAAAGGTTTGCTGTGTGAAAATAATTAATTTATAGGGGCCTATTATGCTTTTCTGGTTTTTTTCCCTTTCCCTCAGCATGTTGTATAGTTTTTGTGTATGTAAATGGTCTGTAAAGTTACAAAGCTCAAAGTGCATACCGGAGAGAGTAACTCTCTCCCTCAGAAACCACTTTTCTCAGCTGACTGACATGCCTTGTTGGAATTCCAGCCCTTTTCCTTTGTTACAAGGTGACATAATCCTTATTGCCCACCTACATGCAAGTTTGGCACACCCTCACACAATGACTACTGGAGGCCGAGAAGAGTTTGTTCAGTTTTGTAACCATGTCAAGAAGCCGCTGACCTGACTTTCAAGATCGAACTCTGGCTCTAACTGAATTGAATTTGAATTTACAACCATTTGTCACTGTGTTTGCACACTGTGAAATTAGACCTCACTAAGGGGCAGTGAGCACACTTGCCCAGAGCAGTGGGCAGCCCTATCCATGGCACCCGGGGAGCTATTGGGGGTTAGGTGCCTTGCTCAAGGGCACTTCAGTCATGGACTGTCAGCCAAGGGGATCGAACTGGCGACCTTCCGGTCACAGGGCTGGTTCCCTAACCTCCAGCCCACGACTGCCCCCTGATACGGCAAAACCAAAGCCATCTGGAAAAATAGCCTCACCATTGTTTACAGCTTAACAAGAGTCTATCTGCAGGCTGCAAGACAGGGGTGGAACATGTAGTGGTGTGAATAGAGATGTACAGTATGAGAAAAATAATATGTTTTTGAAGCATTGAAGCATGTAAATCTTTTCTACTGGACCCAATAAATAAAATTATGAACATTTAAAATGAGCAAAATAGGTCGCCTTTATTATTGACATCACTGTGGGGTGGATCTTGTGCCATACTGTTGTAATGTTATAGAAAATAGTACTAGACAATGAAAAAGGTAATGCATTTTCCTTTAGTACTTAATTAACAGGATGCATAATGATAGGATACAGCTCGGCTGAGAATCTCATGCAATTACAGCATGGTTACAGCAGTAAACGGCCACTGTTTTGGAAAAAATATCCATTCCAAAATGGATTGATGTCAGATCCCTGCACTAAATATGCTGCTAAAAGTGTTCTGATGCTAAAGCAGCTCTTACATTGGACTATACCAATGAGCGTGTAGCCATTTACACATATTTATGGGCCTAAAGTCTTTTTCTGTCCAAAAAGGTTTAATAGCCTCTGCTGTGTAACAGTGAACAATATACAACCTTATTAGAGCAGAATTGTGCTTGCAGTCATTGATCTTAAAGGCAGCGCAGTCCTGGCTGTTATTTGTTTGGTGAGAGTTAGCGTGGAGTGGAGTTGCTGAAGTCTCAGTTTAGCCATAGCACAGTGGCGCACACACTGTCTGCTCCAGCTACCATCAAATCCATCACATCCACTCATGCGACAGGCCTGGCACAGACGTCCTTTAGGGACCAGGGAGGGGAGGTTTGTCACAATGCTTGCAGGAGAGTGTCTGAGTGTGTGTAAGCGAGTGTACTAAAAAGAGGTCAGAAAGAGCACAAAACTGTAGGCTATCGCATGCCATTGATATACATGTGGGAAACATATAATGGAGCCTGTTTACTTGTTTTGCGGTTTAAGTATTGTACCTAGGGTGCATGATCAATTGGATATGTTGGATAATAAATAATTACAGCTGATAACTTGGCACATAAATTCTATACAGATTTAGAGGGCAATATGACAGTTTATCTGGTATGCTAGTTGTTCTTGCAGTATCAGTTTTGTCATCACCATTATACCTCTATGCCCCAAATAAACACAGATAATGCAGCATACATCCAGTGCCAAACATGCTAATTCCCTAATGTCCCATGTAGTGAGCCTAAGGTAGGTTAGTCCAGTTTGTTGTTGAAGAAACAGACATCAGAATGTAATGAGTTAATGAGTTATAGGGAGAAAAGTAGAAGGAAAAAAGCCAGTCTCTTGGGGTTGGCCATTACTAGCATGCAAACTGGACAGTTTCTGTGCACTTTGCCTGGCATGTCTCACTCAGCCAGCTGCTTTTAGGTGATGTTGAGTGAATGCATGATTGACTTGTAATATTTACCAAATTCAAGCAGTGTCTTCAATGAAAGTTTGAGTATAAGAGATGCAAAGATGGCATACATGACTTTTGTAAATAAAACAACATTCAATGCCATTTTTGCAAGGCTCAGAGAAGCTGCTGTTTGCTTTGCATTCACAGACTTTAACCTTAGGGTTAGAAAGCAGTGTTGTATATATTGTTCATTTCTCTTCTTAATATTTTGCTCAATAAAAATATTTAATAATAATGAAGTAATAATTTACTTCATTAAATATGATTCTTATTAAAACTGAAGGGACATTTCATAATAATACACCTTTCTAATCTATTCTAATTCTAATCTACAAAACAGGACTAGTTAAGCATCCAAAAAAGTTTTATTTGGAAAAAAAAAATGCATAAATGCACTATACCATTATATATACCTTAATTATACTGTGATATGGATTTTTGGCCATTCTGCCCACTATTACAGATGCACACTCAAAACCCAGAACCACATTACTTTTGTTAATCATGTGAATATGTTTTTAAAGAATCTTCACTTAATATAAAATGTAGATATAAGACAAGAACCACTTATGAATCGATATTACAACTGAAGCACTGAATGGGCTCACTCACTCATGTTTAGCAGGCTGAAGATTCTCCACAAGGAGGCACCGTTAGCACTTAGATAGCTTTTATTGCTTTGTAAGAGTGGTACATCTACCAAACTGTGTGTTCTTGTCTTTAAGAATCTAGAGGAGAACATCTTAATGCAAATGTTATTACTGTAAATGTTATTGTTAAACAAGGTTTTGTTCTGAAAGTGCTGATATCCTTGTGGAAGTATGTGCTAATTATCAGTTATCGTACTCAGCCAGAAATTGTGTAGCGGTGCATCACTAACTGTACTCAGGCCACATTGGCCTGAGACTGGTCACAAAATGAACCCCGTCCATGAAAAAAAATCAATAAGAACAAGTCATCATCAGTACAGAGGGGCCTACTCTAAGCATAGCAGGTGTAGTGCTGTGCTGAGGGGTCCTGCTTTTCTATCATTTCTGCAGGTTCTGCAGAAGGATCAGTCTTCTTTGTGATTGAGACTAATTCTATCTGTCATCCAGCCAGCATCAGCTATCCTACCTTTTGCAGCGCAGGCACTCAGCTCTCTTTGGTGCCTAAATGATGCTTTGTTCTTTCCTACGCCACTTTTCATGCTCACAGATACCACCTGTGGTGCCTGTTATCTGTTTGAGCTGACATTATACACACTGAGACACAGAACTAATGAGTAGGCTTCAGATAAAGGTATGTTTTCAGATCTGGGATCTTAACCCTTAGCAAAATCTTGGTGCTTAATATGTTTATTAATTGATGCTCATTCTGGAGAAATTCTGTCGAAAGTGTGGATTCTAAGCCTTTAATCCATGCTGTATATATGGTTGTACAAAGGAGATTTTAAATTGAATTTGCTGAGAATCTATTGTTGTGCCATTTTTGGGCCATGTTTCGGCATTTCTCGGTTTTGAAGAAAATAGAAAAAGGCATAGGTGCAGACTCAAAGCTGATATAGAATGTAAATGAGTACAGAATGTAAATGGGAAATCAAATTCATTATTTGCCACAACATGGAATTTACCCCTGTTTTGAAGGTCTCTAAGCTGAAATATGCATATTTTCCTTGTTTTCTTTGGATTTAACCCTCTGGTATCTGAGGGCGTTTTCTCAATGTTTGCACATCTTCTTAAATTCGCCTTTAAAGTCACTTGCATATAACATGATACCCATAGGTTTCATATCAAAATTCTCTGTTATCTTCGGTGCTACTTTTGAAAACTGCTGCAGAAACTTCAGTGGCTGTAAACTCTTTGCACACCATTTCACACGTTGGCTGAATGAAGAATGAAAGGTTTCCGATGTGATGGGTCAGTGCTTAGTGATCTCCTGAGTGTCCATTGGCTTAGTGATTTCCTGAGTGTCTAAGGTCTCATAACTCTGGATCTGAGCAACTCTATTATCTTGCGATAAGATGGAATGGAAAGGCCGATTCAACAGTTTCAGGAAATGTTTGAACCTTATTTTTGTGCTGTGTTATTGCAAAGATAGAGAAACATGTGTAGATTTTGACACCCAGACTAGTTTCTGGACTCCAGATAGCGAAGTTTGTGATTTTTTTTGTTGAAGTCTTTTTTATATCAAGAAAATTGCAGCTGTGCTGTCTGTTTTAACTTGGCGTGGCCATCTTAGTGGAGACAAATGAAAGAGATGTACATGTAGATTGTTGAAATTCGCAGCAGGGGGTTCTAACCCTGCACCTTTCACCCCTCATTGCTCGCTGGCACATTTCACACACAGAGACCACAGTGTCCTAGTAAATCTGAAAACAATTATTTGGAAGAATATTTTGTTTGATTTTATGAATTCAACATATCTGAGTTTATTCCAAATCCACTGGCAGATAGGGTCTTGCAGAAAGAAGTTAAATATGTGGTTATGTAATTACAATGCAGTAGTGTTGCAAAACAATAGTAATCCTTCTTGATCTTCAAGGGTTAAGAACGGGTAAGGTTTAAGAAAAGGGTAGCTTTTGAGTGACTTGATTATTTTTGTTTTTTTAAACTTCATTTGCCATGATTTATGCTGTTTTGCTGGAAGGTTGCAGTATGCCCCATGAAGCTGGTTTGGGTGACAGAACGCAGAATGAGATGCAACAGCAGGTTGAGACGAGGGGGTCGGTGTGTGTTTTCGGCTATAGGAGCAAAGCAGGCTGCTCCATTCATTATCACACCCAGGAAACAACAACAGGCCAAATGAAAACAAATGTGACCATTTCTTTCTCTTTCTCTCTCCCTGCCTCTCTCTTTCTCTCTCTCTGCCTCACTGTCTGTCTGTCTCTCGCCCTCACTGGCCCCCGTTTTTGCGCTGAAGCCAATTCACTGCCAAGATTGCAGCTCTGACCCACACAAGGGACTGCCATGCAAAACAAACTCTGCGTATTAGGCAGCCTGTTATTTAATTTTTCTGAAACATCTGGAATTATTTTTCCCTACCACGTAATCTGCGGGGGCTTGAATTTTCATGTGTTTTTCTCAACTTGATTCGAACTTACTTAATTTGAACTTCAGCTTGTGCAGCCAAAGACTAGGGCATTGTAAATGGGTAATAACGTTAAACCGCAGTTTTTCTGAAGTACAGATATTCAAAATCTGCTTTTGCCCAAGCAAAAAGAAAAGAACAGAGCAAAAACAAGCAGCTGAGCAGTTACTCTTACAAGAACTGTAGATATGGTCTTTCTAATAATAATAATAATAATAATAATATTCTAATATATCACCTTTCATGCATTAAAAAGCAGCTCAATGTACTTCACTTCTTTGTATAATTACATAAATGATGATGAATGGGAGCAAATGTATGAACATTTTTAAATAAACATATAACGATTAAAGGAAAAAAACCTTAAAACAATTGATTAAATGATACAACACTGGCCCTGAGATGGACTGGCGACCTGTCCAGGGTGTATCCTGCCTTCCGCCCAATGACCCCTGGGATAGGATCCAGCACCCTCCGCGACCCAGAAGGAAAAGCGGCTTAGAAGATGTGTGTGTGATACAACACTGTAAACATCACCCTTCATTTATTAATTTTCGGTCAAACAAACTTAAAGTACATGTTACTCATTTTTCAGATATTTAAATATATTTAGGAAATTAGATATAAATAATTCACTTGTATCAGAAAGGGGAAGTCAAATGTTGAAATGTTTTCCAAACTGGTATTCAAAAAATTATTAAAAGCCACAGAGAAAACAGGGCTTATAACAACCACCTGCAAACCTGGTAGACACCAACGCTGTGAGTCTGAAAGGATGTGAAACTGTCAAGAAACCTCACTGAGAAAAGGAAACAGAGAAAAAAGAATAAAGTTGGCAAATCAATCCAAAAAAAGCTGCTGGTATTCTCAGAAAAATACTGGCCAGTTGAGAGTCCGGATCTCAACATCACTGAAAGTGTTACCGGGATGGTGGGATGCAGAAAATGCAACCAACTTCTAAGACTGAACTTTGGGGTGGAAAAATATCCCTGCAGATTTCTTTGAAACACTGAAAGCAAGTCTCCAGAAAAGAATGGATACTGGGTTATATGATATACCATTTATCTGGAATAAGAAATACAAACAAATTAAAACATGAATAAGTAACAAGTAACAAGCATGTTTTGTTTTAAAAAAGTTATTAATATCTTGGTTAAAAGTACAGTTAGAAGAACACAAGCTTCCTTTAGACTTCACTTTACACTCTAGCCATTAGATGGACCTGTTAGACCCAACAGAAGCAAACTTATTGTAATTTAATGAATTATTGGTTAGATAAAGAAGGTACTTGATTCTAAGTGTACGTACGTAGTAATGGCTAAGCGAACATACATCAAATTACAATGTATTGTTTATTTATATTCATTTTCCATCAAGCATTATGAAAATGTAAGGTTTTACCCATTAAGATCTTAAAAAAAGACAATAAAAGAATTTTAAAGTCAACTCGAGAAGAAAGCCACTGTGAGAATGCCAGTGATGAAATTCCTTCTCAGTGAGGAATGGTCTGTGGATCAGGTTGACTCTCTAAATAATGAATCAACCCTGGACACTGAGAGTGGATCCAGTTTCTATCTGCGGCTGTTCTAGCAAGTCATCTGCCCCATGCCTGACATCACACACACACTGGCTGCTTGTAGTTCCTGACACCTGTCGCCTAGTAACAGCAGTCAACCTAGCCTGCGCAAGTTGTGCATGTCCAATAAACCATTTAACAAATAGTTAAGTGTCAGATTAAGTGTCAGCGATTGGCAGGTTCTAATATCTCTGCCATCTCAGCTTACGCTGGATAGAATACTGCCTTTTTACCAAACAGAAGAATTACACAGTGTGACAATGCGATTTCCACCATGATTTCATCAGTGAATTGAGCTCCTGATGTTTAAAGGAGGCTGAGGGACAGTTTGATGGAATTGTGGTATTGATAATTTAAAATTGTTCCAGTATTGGTATGACTCCAGACAGGAGTGTTGTGTAGAGTCAAAGATTCAGGTGACAAAATGAGGTAAAAACAACTGTCTCATTTCTTCAACTTTCGCACAGGAACAAGAATCAGCCTTTAACCTCTTATTCTCCAGGGTATATTTTGGTTTGTCCATCTGAATTTACATGACCAAATCATAAAGCAAATTATTCAGTAACTGCATGAAATAAATTAAATTTTTTTCTAAAAGCTCCCCCAAACATATATGCTTACCATTTACTGCTGAAAGTCAAAAATCTTAGATGTATTATTTGTATTATTTCATAAAAATAATTTCTACATAGCAGATCACTGAAGAGACACCATCTGTTTATAGTGTAAAGCCCAGATTTGTGGAGAAATGGGTCGACTTTCAGTAGATAAAAATAGAGTTCAGCTTCTTTTAATATAGGGTTTAATATGACATCACCCATCTATTTGACTGGAAAGAAGACAGTTACAGCTCTCATATGACACCCACCTTTTGAATGTAGCTTATGAAATATGAAAGTTATGAAGAATATGATGAAGTGCATTTTGGAACCACCATGTAGTTTAAGAGGCTACACTTGAAAGAAATAAAAATTTGATGCTTATCGTGATAATTACCAATACAGACTGATGAAAATTTTTATTGTAATAACACTTTTGGGCCATATCACCCAGCCCTAATACTAACATATTCTCAACCTTCCTCATTTCACTAAACAAGTCCTTTAATGCCTCTATGATCTATAAAACCATCATATTATAATGTACATTGAGCTGCTAGTCGATAGAAATACCTTCCACATATCTACACCCATTAGCCATTATAGTAGGAACACCTAGAATATAGGTGCCCATCTGTTGCTATGTATAATTTATCAGCCCCTCCCACTCACCCTGCCCATCAATAAAAAAGGACTACTTATTATTTAGGTGGTTGATTAGATGAAGCAATATTGCTGGGCTATTTACACTCGTCTTGGCCGCTTTATTAGAACCCCCTCTTTTTAGCTCTCCTTTGCTGGTGAACTGTTAGAGGCTGTAGCTTATATGTTGATGCAAAATGTGTGTTAGTCATGCTCTAACCCTTCACCAAGGGTCAATTACTCAGCACCAAGCTCTTTGCTGGATATTTCTTGCTGGGGAACTATTCTCAACCCAGCACTGAGACTGAGGTGAAAGAATAAGCGGAAAACCTTTCTGTGATTTGAGAATGTCACAGTTAATTGTTTTTCCTTGATTTATTATTATTTGGATTCATTAAGAGTCATTAAGAGATTTGTTCCGGCTTTGATCAACCATCAGCTGATTCCATCAGTGAGCTCCATTCTATAGCAACAACGGTAAACTAATTAGTCTAATCAAATGACGATAATTTGAACAACACCTGGAAACGTGGATGCCTCAGTGGAAATAGTTGAGTACCCAAATACTGAACCAAAATATTTACAGTGTTGGATTTAGATATATGTTACAGTCGGCACCAGCCAGAATCCCAGTATTGATATGAAACTGATACAAGCAGTACTGGGGGCCTGCTGAGCAGTGCAACCATCTAAACATTGGACCTGTCACAAGTTCAGGTATCTGTGGTCCCTTTCCCCCGCAACATTGTTGAGTGCAAAAGTAGCAAATGCTGACATCGGACAAAGACATTGCAGCAGTTTGAAAAGATGGTGTCCCAGAGAAAGCACATGCTATTCCTCCCCTTCTCAGCTTGTTTGAAGTGTGTAACTGACCAAAAAAATAAAAATGAACCCATTCCAAATATATATATATACTAAACTCTGCCCTGCGGACTGGTGACCTGTCCAAGGGGTATCTGCTGGTATAGGCTCCTGCATCCCTGCGACTCAGAAGGAGAAGCGGCTTATGAACGGGTTCTTCAGATTGATGGAGAATGTGCAGTAGATGGTTCTAAATATAATGTTTTTTTAAAAAGGTTCTGTATAGCACTAAAAGGGTTTGTCTATTGTTACAGGCATGACATCGTAACAGTAGAATAAGCCTTTTTGATGCTATATAGAACCATCTTCAAAAAGGCTCTATATGGAACATCTACAACACATTCTCCATCAATCTAAAGAACCCTTTCATGATGCAAAGAACCCTTTAATTATGCAAAGGGTTCTTTGAGTGTTCAGAGTTCTATGTAGGACCAATTTCTTTACTTAAGAACCCTTGAAGGGAATCTTTTTTAAGAGTGTATCTCTACAGTAAGTTTATTTGTGCTGGTAAAAACACCACATATTATTAGAACAGATGCAAATACATTAAAAAGTAATGAATAGATTTGTTAAATTACATTATTAGAACACTTGATATAACATAATGAAGTATTTAGTAGGTATTGATTGAAGTATTAGTTTAGAAATGGTTACACTAACACATTAATATATACGAATGATTAGTACTTACATTGTTCATTTTATTTATTTTTATTCCAACATTAAATACATATATGTATACGAATCTATATATAGGATTGATTTTAGAGTTGGTTTTGGAAAAAGTGCCATCTTTAAAAGCAAATTTCAGTGTTTAAATATTGCAGTGTAGTGCTCTGCCCAGTCTCTCCCCCATGGCTTCCCCATCTCGGCAACATTAGCACTAAGTAGCAGCAAACAAACAGTCCCACTGCTGTAATTAGCCTGATTACACAGAGGTTGCACTCAGCGCGATTACACATCATTAATTTCGACCTTACAGTTCGCTTAATTAAATTGTGTGTCACACCGGGTCTCCTGCAAATATAGTTAACACACTTCAGACACCTTTATTTACTCATTTGCTTGCTTACTTATCCGTCATGTTTTCATTTAAAGTGAGTTACGCCTCACGAGACGATTAGCAAAGCAGACGTCTCGCCTGGCAGGACCTCGGGGGAATTGGTCTTGACTGCAGAAGTCCCTGATGAACTAAATCTTCCTCTTTAGCCATAGTGAGTAGCCAAAGCTTCTGGCTCGTCACTCAGTTGGATGCATAAATCATATTGCTTATCCATCATTAATGCGGTCGATATAAAACCCCTCGCCTCAGGTGATAGTCTGTGCACCAAAGCTTTGTGTCGGTCTTTGAAGGTGCTTTTAGCGAACAAAGCATTGACTGTGTTGAGAAGTCCGAGGAGGACAGTTCACATTTTTTCCTCACACTCATTCTAGAAGATTAGATTCACCTGTATTTTATACCTAGTGATAAATGTGGAGATAAACCTTCTGTGTAAATGATCTAATGATGTAATTACTGAGAAGAGGCGGACGTGTTCAGGACCAAAATGTCCTGACCTTGTAGGAAAAGCAGGACCCGTCTTTGTAAAGTGCTCTTCATAAAAAAACACCATTTATTGAGGTTAACTTTCTTTGTACAGTGATTAAATGGCCATTACATACAAGTTATTCATTTTATGGAGATATTTCTGAGGAGATTACACAATCAAGTTACATGAGAAAGTAAATAAAACAAAGAAAACAACTGCTGATTGACTGACCAATGGACTGACCATCTCAGGATCTAGGCACTCGGATGCAATCACCTTTTAAGACTGAACTGTGGAGGTGTGGAAAAGTATCCCTGTACATTTCTTGGAGGGAAGAAAAGAAGGAAGGAAGATTGAGAGAGAGCAGAGGAAAATAATCTGAAAGTTAGGAGGAGTGAGTTAGAAATATGAGGAATGAAACAGAAAGAGATAGAGAAATCAAGAAAGAAAGGGAGAGAAAGAATATATGAGAGAGAGAGAGAGAGAGAGAGAGAGAAGAGAAATCATTGAATATGTTTGGAATTACTTGGATGCAACCAGGTTCTATGACTGAACTTTTGAGGTGTGGAAAAATATCCCTGCAGATTTCTTTGAAAAACTGAAAGCACTGAAAGTCTCCTGACAAGACTGTAAGGCGAACACTGAAAACTGTGATCTTCTATTTAAGTATATAATTTTCTGTTGAAGATGTCTTTTCTGCTTTTTTTCCTTCATGCTGCAATAGAATGAGGGTTTTTTATTCATTAAAGTTTTTTTAGTTTGATCTGAAGGGCAGTTGACGCTCTAGTGCACTTTATGTTGCTATGTATGTATCTACGCTTATAGGTCTCTCTTTCAAATATAGGTTTTGAGTGGCTTTTAAAGTGATTCCTTTAGACCATTTTGGGGCAGCAACCCAAATGTTAAGATAATGTTAAGTTAATGTTTTACCAACATTACTGCAAATATGTCCCAGTATGTGCTATTGTATTAGTATAGGGTAAAAAATAAAATATAATATAAACTAAAAGGCAGACTTATTTTGCTCTACTGTGAGCTTTAGCTTAGCTATAACCACTTTTTTTGCATCTCTGGCAGGAAGTAGAATTGTTTTGTTAAATTTTGTGTAAATTGTCTCTTAACATACAACTTTTTACATAGCTGAAGTCAGTTTCTCATTCTCCAGCTTCTTGTTTGAATATTCCCGTTCCACCTTAAATGGTGCCTGAGGCACCAGAATGTAACTGTTGCACAGTTTTAGGTTGAACTTGAAGAAACTAACAAGAAGTTGGCAAATGAGAAGCTGATTTCAGCTTCGCATCTTTTTAGTGTTTGACAGTTTTTTGCTGCAAATTAAACATATCAGGAAACCAGCTGGAGCGATTATAAACACAAATAAGTCCTTTCATCTCCAAATTATTAATGTTCATCTTAAATCTTTCTCTTTTCTATTTCCTTAGCTACTAGAAAGGCAAGATTGTTGTCTGTGTTGCTATACAGCTGTTATGTTGCTGACCCCTGCTTTAGGCTTACTGTGTTGGATGGTGCTTTTGCGAGACTTATGGACGTGTAAATGAGCAGCAAACTAACAAAGACAAAGCCAAAGTGGAAAGTTAGATTAATATAATGGTACTGATTTAGATTAGAATGATAGTTTAATCTCT